>NW_009596855.1:73228-93502 GCF_000690535.1 Cariama cristata
GAAAGAGTAAAAAGAACAAGATTATGTTTTCAAAACAAGGATCTGATTAGACTTAGAGTATAATTCCTCACTGGCACTTCACATTTTTTCAAAATTTATACATTCCTACAGCAATCTATAGAAAGCTACTTCACATTTTAAGGATAAATGACAACTGCACCCTCTAACATCACAAGATGATTTAACGCAAAACCTAATCCATTTGCATAGCATCTGAAATGAACTAGCTTTCCCTTTAACCTTATGTTTTCACACTAGAAATAAAGAATATAAACAAAAATTGCCACACTAGATCAAATCATTGGTTTTATCTTGTACCCAGCCTTTGTCAGTTACCAATAGGAGATACTTCAGGAAAAAATACTAGTACTTGCCAATAGTCCTAAGTATTGAAATAGGCATTCACAGAAAAATGTTCTTCCCAGAGCTCATTGATATGTGGCTGCCTTATACTCTAAGTGTTCGTATTTTCTCACCTAAATAAAATCTACTTAATCTAACTTTCTGTATTTTTACTTCTCATAGGAGTAAAAGGTTTAAGCCTTTTCTGAATACCATTGAATATTAGGATTTATATAACATATTCTGTGTTCATGCAAGCCTCATGGCATTTTTTTCACATGGTGTTTGTACTTTTATTACAACAGAAGATAAGTACTAGTTTGGTGTTCCTTGCCTTTGTTAACGTCCTCTTTTTTGTTTCTTTCAATGATGCATATTCTTATTCATCTCTTATCCAAGCTAACTGATCCCATTCTTTACAATTTCTTCTCACATGCAAGTATGCCCTTATCTATAATACTTTTTGCCTATTTCTGTAATTTTTCCATTAAAAACAAAGCCCTTCTGATTCAGGAGGTAGAATTTATGTGGTCATCAAAACTCGTCATCAAAAAGTTCTGTCTAGTTGAAACTAGTTATCTTGGTTTCATCTAGCCACTGGAGAGAGGGAGATGCACTTCCTGAGAGGAAGGCATCCCATCCTACCACAGGCAGCTAAAATAGGTGGGATGAATCATCCTCTGTAAATAATCCTTAAAAGAAGATGAGAGATGAGACTACCAGTTTCCACTGAATCACATGGAGCAACCAAAGGAAAGGAATAACACCAGTTTACACCAGTATATTACAAATATCCCAATATTGCTTTTTTTCTTGTTCCTTTTACTTCCCAACACTATCCCCGTATTTTTTTGATATTGCTGAATCCAAGTGGAGATATTCGTTGACATGGCTATGACAGTATGCAGGTAATTTCCTTGAGTAATTGCTGAGTTAATTTAGAACTGAGAATGCATATGACTATTGCAAACCATTCCTTTCCCTATATATAACCTTAATTCTTTAGGCAAT
Organism: Cariama cristata; assembly: GCF_000690535.1. Classification (NCBI taxonomy): domain Eukaryota; kingdom Metazoa; phylum Chordata; class Aves; order Cariamiformes; family Cariamidae; genus Cariama; species Cariama cristata. Next base: position 74,582 of record NW_009596855.1, read on the forward strand.
GGTGTTCATCTTGTATTGGGCTACCAATTTACTTTGCATGGAAGGTTCCATCAGATATTTTGATAAACTCACACAGTCTCAACCAACATAGATAATCTGACATTCTTTATTAACCAATAGCTTCATTATTCACCTCCCCGTAGTTAATTAAAAAGGTAGGATTTAATCAGATACCATCCCACTATTCAAGTCTCATATTTGCAGTTTACTCTTTTATTTTATGCATGTACTTTTCTGTTTTTCAGACATAGACACAGTTCTAATCCTGAAAAGCTCAAAGCTCTGATGAGCATGGAAGCTCGTATGGAACAAAAATTAAATGTCCACAGAGGATCTGTAGTGTCTTTGTGGAAAGAAACATATTTTTCCCCACCCTAAACTCTCTTTCTGAAAGCAAGCGTGCTTTTTCTCCTACTTCCACAACTGCCAAGGCTAGGTAAAACAATTTAAATTGAATACATAAAAGCTGTTAGGTACACTGGATCCCCTATACCTGTCCCAAGGAAAGTAATGAGATCCCATTATTTCGCAGTGTAGATTACGTAAAAAGATAATCTGAAAAAGGAGACAGCCAATCTGCAATGGTAAATGTTTTAGAAAATTTAGTAAATCTTCTACCACATGATATTATTAATTTAAATGTAAATTTATTTATAATTATCTTTATTTTTTAGAATATTTTTAGATTTTAGATTTTTAGAACAGTTTTCTCAATGACAAAAAAATCTCTGTGATCAGATGCAACTGTTTATTTTATGCTGAAATACTGCAAACAAAGTGTCAACAGCTCTATAAGCAAAACAGAAAAACAAATTAAAGCAGAGTACTAAGTAATGTCTATTTTTTTATTTAGATATAAATACTATATTATTTCCCACAAAGGCTTGTAGTTGCTCTGTAAGTAAGTTACATTTCTGTTTCTCAAAGGAAATCATATACAATTGGAAAGGCACTGCATAAACAGTGGAATGTGTCATTCCACTTAAAAAACTAATACATGAACTTAATAACCAATCATAGAATCATAAAGAAGAAATATGTCTGACAGACAGATGGTCTGGTCTAGAACTGAAGGCCTGTGTTCAGTTACTCGTTCTTCTATTTGTTCCATGTGTGACAGCAGCGAAACCATTTCATTTACTCTGCACTTCAACATTCCTGGTTACCACACGCAGAGAATGCAACCCTTCACTCCCACAAAACCTCTCATTATACACTGTATAAGTGGCTGTAAGATACTCAGATCCTAGTCTGAGGACATACAAGTTCCTAAGAAATTTACTACACTCATCACTGAGGTAATTCATAATTTTATTATGATATCCAACACAAGAAGACCTTTTTTCCTTGTTTTGTCCAACACATAGATAAAATCACAGCTGCTTGGTAGTTTAACCATCAGCCAACTACAGTTAAGGCATTGTTTTCCTCTTTTCATTCCTACCTGTGCTTCTTTTTCTCTGTTTTCATTCTTTTTTGATGTTTTTCCATTGCAGCTATTGAAAAAATGCTGAAATAAGGAATTTGTCTTTTGGTCCTGAAGACAACAAGACTAGGTCAACTTTCTCCCTTGTGGTAAGAGCCTTAAAGCTTCTTCCCTTGCATTGAGGAAACTCAGCTATGTAGTTCACAATGGATTTAAGAGTTGAAAAGTTATTACTGGAATTTGGGAAACAAACCTTTTACCAATACTGTTAAAAGTCTTTAATATGAACACTAAACCACCAAATTCAGCTAAGCATAATAGAAAACTTTATTGCTGGGTAGGAAACATCAGACTGATGGTCTTAAACAGCTTATCTGAGCACATGGACTGCTACAGTAAGGACTAACAGATTGGAATTGCAGTGAATATCTTCATTAGTTCATGAAGGCAAGCATCACTGTAGCACAGCCCACGTGTTCTACGACAGAATGCAGTCTTCTATTTATTTGCATATGCACAAAAAGAAGTGTATTTTTCATATTTCTGGCTCACCTAGTAATTCTGTGGATTCTAAAAGGATATCAGTTGCAGTCTGAAAGGTGACTTGGAAGCTTGAGGAAAAAGTTCCTCTAATCCACCCTTGAAGTGGAACAAATATTACTAATTTAAAGTACTTCTTCCTACTAATACTATTTTTTAACACCTTCTTTTCAGAGGTGTTTTAGCCAGGTTGAGTCTCATCCAGGCAGATGAAGAATTGGAAGGCATCACTATCTGTGACAAGTGTAAAGGAAATGTAGAGCTGGATGATCACTGCATAGAACTGACATTATGAATCTGCAGTGTCTCAATAGCCTATATTAGCCTAATCTTAGAATTAAAAATGAAGGAAAAACTAACTTTCTGAATTCCATAGGCAAGTTTTTGTGATCACGGAAGAAGCTGTTCATCATTATTTTCAATGACAAAAGGAAAGATATTTACAGAAAATTAATGCAGCTTTTGCATATTCTAAATTTTTTCTTCATTGTTGATCTGTTGTTAAAAAGGTAGAAAATATAAATGTGGCATGGCCAGACTGCTCAATTCTTTTACTTTGGAAAGTAAGAGACATGTTACAACTGGAATTTTGTGACTCTGAACAGGAATAGTTCCCCATGCATTTCCAAATGAGTAGATAGTTCTTTAATTTGGAACTCCAACATCCACTTTTTGTAAGACAAAGAACTTTTTAGCTTCAGAATATCAGTTATGATAAAATCAGTGTAATGTTGTCACAACTGAGATAGTCCAAGAATTGAAAAATTCATGGGAAGAGGTAATGTCTTTCATTAGACAGCTGGATAAATCAGGCAAGATTTCAAGCATACAACTTCTTCAAATCTTGATTCTAACAAAACCAAGAATTTTTAAAAAAATAGCACTAGCTAGATTTTAGCACATTTGGAGGCCACCACTGGAAGTTCTTTTATGTATGACATCTAAATGTCTAAAGTACATAAAGCTCTTAGCTACAGTGAAAAACAATGAGAAATAATGGCCTAAATGTTAAAAGATGGACTATGTCTGATTTACTCAACTCTTACTAGAGCTAGTGAAGATATTAATTCACAATTTCTATGAAGAAATTACATTTGAATTTTTATTTTGTTAATATCTGACAATAGTGGTGGGATTTTGGAAAGAAAAATGTTTGCTGACCGTCATTCTCCAAAAGTAATATTCTTCATTGCATCTGACCCACATTATCTATTTGTGCAGCACATAGGGCATTTAGCGTTTTAGAAATTACACTTTCAACCATCATCAGTCCAATAGAACAAATTATTAAAGTTAAGTGCTGAAAAGTGTATAGATGTCTATGAATTCTGGTGGGTAATTATGCAAGACAAACATTATACATTTATAGTAAATGGTATTTAACTTCCTTCCATCCAACCATTTTTCTGTTATAGAGTCATGCTTTTAATTTGTAGCTCCTCACATTTTTACTATGCAATCCAATGAAGCAATAAATTTGTTTGTAATGAAGGAATATTTCTACCTATTGAAATTTTAATGATAGTGGTATCACAATACAGATTTAACCTCATAACTATGAAAGAGAACAATAAAACCAAAAACATATCCACAGAGAAAATACAGTTTTGAAAGGTACAAAATATTGTTAATCCTTTACTATGACTTTACCAATTAGTAGATTGTTCACAGGTCGTAAGTTCACCATGTTTTCCATATTAAATATTAAATATTTCTGTGCAGATAACACTGTTTTAATAATAATTTTTGTATGAACTGTTTTAGAGAAAGAAAAACAATCTTACTCATATGTGAATGGGTCAGAAAGCAGATATGCAAACTAATAAAAAAAGAAGAAATCAGTTTAATTTCTCAACGTAGTTTGAATCCATATGACACCTGCTTCTCTTCTGTTAACACAGTGGCATTTACAGCCAAATTTCCCTCTTATCATTCTTGCATTTTTTCCTTTCTCTAAATCTTATTTCTAAATTCATATTCATCTTTCCAGACTACCTTACCTTTCCTCCTACTGCTCAAATATTCAATGTTGTTAAAGAAAATATATTCTCCTTTATTACCCTCTTTCTTTCTTACCAGTTTCTTCCTAAGCTCCTAATAAAATGTAAGAGTTGTATTTAGGAAAACTAGCACCTATATGCACTTTTCCTTGTTACTACAGTTGAAAATATATTAGAAAATGATGATGTTGTTAAATTAGTAATGTACTGGTTGGAAAATAATTATAGCTAAATGGTCTAAGTCAAATGATGAACATTTTGGATGTACAGCAACAATTTCTTTATCACTGTCTTCAGAGGGTGGTGAGAAATTGACAAAGTTTAGATGGATTGATAAGAATACTATTCCAAGTGAAGTGCTATAGGAGCAATATAAACTGGATATTTCCATATCAAGATTCTGATGAAGGCTATTTTTGTAAGGATTTTAATGCTGGGGAAATTAGCAGTTACTAATGCAATTCATAGCAATCATTAATACACACCGAACACTCACTACACAGTACTATATGTAAGTCTTGGCAAGAACTGGAGAATAGTGCTATAATGTTTCAGTGTAGGGCATGTGCTATACCAGAACTGAGGGTCATAACAATCACAGATAGCACTGTCAAGCAGATTAAAGAGTAACTGACAGCAGAACTGAGACTTGCAACCAGGAGGGATAAGGAATCATGTATTTAAAAGGTTCAGATAGGAAACTGAGAAACTAATCATCCAGCCTCTGTACTTCCTTACTAAAGAAAGTCTCTAAATTCTAACTGATTTGATATTGAACCTTTCAGCAAGTGATTTGGTTTCTTTATTTCTCAGCTGTTGCTCTATCTGCTTACTGTCGTGGACAAGCCATTTAGGTGGTCCTTACTAAAACAAACATCTCATTTTGACAGAGTGAAAAATTCAAGAGAGAGAGAGTAAAGTGATAAATATTTAATATTAAACAATAAAATTCTTCAAATACAAAATCATACTGAAAAACAAGGTCCAAAGGTAGCTCTATTGTCTCTCAAAGTAGGACCCACTCTGGAACATTTTCACTATTTTATAGATTACCAAGTATTTAAACACGTTTTCTAAACCTAATTAAGTGAATTATTTCATGTAGGTATAATGGTTTACATGTAACAAAAAACATTTCTTATTATATCAAAGTCTTAACTAGTGAAAAGAAAAAAGAGCAATTTTTCAAAGTACAGAAACATAGTGTTTCATATGATTCTCCATCTGACAACAGTGAAATTGTTCTTTTACTTTGCAGTGGCTTAAAAAATCTAAAATTCAACTGATTATAGACAGATGATTAATAGATTCCTGGGATGAAAACTAAAATGGCTTGCTATAACCGTCTAGTCTTCCTTGATGCACAATAGGCCCCCAAATTTCCAACCAATAATGCATCTGATGAAGTAAATTATTCAGTTCAACTTTACAGCTAGTCAAGTTAGTTTTTTACCTTAGATATAGATAAAATTGCTTTATTTTCAGCAACCTTTGAAGAAATAAGAGCTGCTTTCTATGGAATAGGTATCTATATATTCATTAAATGTTTTAATGAGCTGATTTAGATAAATGGATGAAAGGCAACAGCTTTGATCATAAAATACTATTCTACTCTTGGAAACCATCTCCTTCACTATAACCTTGAATTATATAGTTAAGGAACATCACTTTATAACATTTTATACCCTTAAGTCATAATAGTGTCATTTTTATACTGTTTACGTCTGAAATATTTGCACAACATCAAAATATTGCACAAAATAAAACATTTAAAAACCTAAATTGTGGTTTAGTAGACTCATTCATTAGAATGTTTTGTGACAAAGATAAAAGATTAGCTTAATTTACAAAAATCCACTCTTGGAACACACACTGTGATGTGCAGTATTACCATTCTGTGGCAGAGCCTAAATGACATCTCTTGCATTTCCTTGAATCTCAGCTGTACTAAGGTCTAATTTTTACGTCTCTGAAGAAATAAGAAGTCTGACGCTCCTGTCCATGCACCTCAACTATATCATTCAGGAATGCTTTAATTTTTATGAATATTAGGCTTGCTTGATACAGTAGAAAATACCCTGATTTTTACATGAGCCTGAACGAATCACAATACAGAGTATATTATGTTAGTAAGGGACTTAATTAAACATATACTGAATGTTTTCCATCACTCACAGACCTTAGTCCCTTGTATCTAAGGAATCTGAAGTTAACAGAAGGGCTACTACAAAAAAGTAACATTTTCTTTTCACATACAATTTTCACATTGCATGTCACAGATGAAGAGCTGACGATACAATTCCTATCCAAAATCTTTATGAACCATGTAGAAATAAAACAAACCCAGCATTATATATCAATCTGTCCAGCAACAAAACTTGCTATTCGGAGAAAAGCTAGTAGGAATTGTCAGACTAGATTCTGGTTGCATAAGAAACATTGCATATTAAATGCAATGTTTTATTTGACAGGTACCCTCACCAATCTTACATGCCATGTAAGGCATGGAGGCATGTCTATGATAGAAAGATGCAAAATTTGCCATTAATTTCATTCAGCATGGAGTGATGCTTCTTGCATTGTATTTCTCATATGGTAAAGTGAAGTAAAAGTTAATTCTTTTGCCTGATCAACAAAGAAAATGGAACAAACCATAAATACAAGAAAAAGTTGTAAAAAACTGTATCACCAAGATTATCAAAGATTTGGCACAGTCCCAGATCATCCTAAGAATGGAACTAAATGTGTACAAAGCCAACACATACAAAGCAAATGATTCCTAGAATAGCAGAAACTCACTAATCAAAAGATTTGCATAATAATCATCCATCTGTATGAAGCACCATATGGCAAACAAGACTGTAATTTCACTAAATATGTTTTCTAGGAGAAACATGCTGCTTGCATTTTCAACTAAGCAAAAAAAAAACCCCAATCTAGTCATAAATGGCTGATACAACCAAGTGAGGGGAAACTTTTGATGTAAATATGAGGAAGGCATGGAAAGCAGCGTGCTGCAATAATCCCACATGTGAAAAATATATTTCATGTGGGTAACAGAATATGTAAAAAAACAGTCTGAAAAAGAAGAAAAGCAGTGGGCTACTGGCAATGAGCTACAAGTTCAAATCTTCGTAAGATTTTTTAACATAAATAATTTCAAGTTACTAACATATTAAAAAATTAATTCCAACTTAGCTTTTAAGAGTTACATCTGTACATATAAAATGAACACTTCAATATTACTTTCTTACACACATTTGAAATAACAGAAAAGATAATCAAGATTACATATGCAGGAATAAGATCTAGAACTCTTGTATCTGTTTATGTAAATTCTGAGGATATTGATATTGACAGCTTCCTCAGGAACAAAATCAAATTGTAGCATATCTACATAAACCACATACCAGTCTAGATAGACTTAGATAGCTGTGCTTCACCAGAAACACAAGTTCACTGATTTTATAGTAAACAACAGCTTTAGCAAAGCAATACTTTCAATAAGGATTTCAGGAATGCTGTGGAACTGCATGTGGACTGAGACGTTTCCTGGGTTTAACAATTGATGAGGCAGCTTTTTAGGAAAAGCATTTAAATAGACTACCCTAGTCATTATGATATATAAATCCATTGCTTGCCTTTTACAAATTCAGGGGCATAGAGAAATGTCAAATGAAGGAAGAAACAGAATTCAGCAATAGCTGAATGGGCTTGTTTTGTGGAAATGTTTTTATAAATGCGGTAAGCATGTTGAGGAGTCTCCTGCCTTTGAAGCACAGGATAAAACTCACCTGGACAAGATCCTGTGCAACTTGCTGTAGGTGAACCTGCTTTGACAGGGGCATTGGACTAGACGATCTCCAGAGGACCCTTCCGACCCCGACGATTCTGTGATAGGCAAATCTATTTTTGTAGGCATATACTCTTAGCTCTTTGGAGCAAGTTACGTCAACAGAAGACCACTCAGTAAGAAAATACAATAACAGTTAGGATTAATTTTGAAGGAAGAAACCTGTTAAATCTCAAGCATTCTATAGGAGTAAGTAAATAAAAGTAAATAATAGAGCAGGAAGGGAGTAAAAGGTGGCAGAAACTAGACCAACTGATTGGAACCGTACAGTAGAAATATGTAGGATTCTTCTATTAATCTAGACTTGCATAATGAAATGTCTAACTGGAACTTTCACCAAAAGGAAGTACCTTACAAAATGTCATTTTCATTTTTGGCAAAAGAAGTCCAAAAAACCACATGAGATATTCGGTTGAGAACACGCTAATTTTTGCCTCCACTAATCATGATTTAACAATTGGAGAAAGTGTTTTCTGCATGAAAGACCCTCTTGTCAGCTGACCTCTGAAGCACTAGAAACTGTCACAGAAATTAAAAATAAATTGGAGAGATCTTTCCAAGTTAATCTAAAGAGATGTTACTGAGAACACAAGTGACCAAATTAGAACTCCATTTCATCTCTTTTGATGAAATCCTGTCCCACAAAGCCAATAGGAACTCATAACTGTGATGGAATTAACCATTTAACTGAGAGTGTACGTAGACAGTGATGAATCAGTCTGCTGAACAGAAGTGCTACAGGTGGGCATCTCCCTGGTATGTTTACGCTTGGAGCTGACATTTTTGGTGAACCAAGAGAAGCTATACCAAACAGCTTCTATTATTTATTGTTACTATTAGTTAAGGTTAGTCAGGAATAGAGATCCTAACAAACACATTAAAAAACTTGGTATCTTTAGAAAAAATTAGTAAGCCTCAGACTGCTACTAACTTTGGCCAGTAATGATTTTTACTATTTACATAAAATTCAAGATTTTGGATTAATATAATAGGTTACATAAGGAAAACATTAATCTGAAAACTACTGCGGTTTTCTGAAGCTGAAGAACTGAACTGATTTATAGAATAACCCACCTACTATGTTGATCTCAATTTCTGTAGATGTTGCTTGGGGTGGGGAGGGGATTAAAAATACTAAAATATTTTCAATATAATAATGTTTCAAAAAGAGTATCCACATATATTCTTAAAAAATAATATTTAAAAACCCCTGAAGTATACATATCATTAATTCAAAATGCAAACATTGTCCGACTTCAGTCATTTTCTTTACTGTTTTAGTTTTACATTTATTTGTACTAAGGTGAAACAGCATAATATATAAAACACTTCAGTGCAATCACTTCAGAAAACATAATACAAGCTGAAAGAGAACATGCACATGTTTCTTCATATGTAACAAGTATTAGGCGATCATATTAAAATAGACTCTATTCCAGAAGCAAAAAATTCTCAAATTCCTGTGTACAATAATGCTATTTTGCTCAAAAAACTTAAAAAATGCAACGAGGTATGGAATTTCTGTCTTTTTTTCCAACTCTTTATAGTAGTAAGTACTTTGAATAATTGTATATTTTGGGGAACTGGGCTGACTTGGAAGACACTTATAATTGGACAGAGGACTCCACCTTTAATTTACCAGATCATATCTGATATAAGTTCTTTAAAATTCTTAAAATTGTTACAACCAATGATTACCCAGTGAATGTGTTAGTCTAGTTCCCTACAAGCTAGTGCCTCTGCCAAAAAACTACCACCTACAACAACTTCATTGGCAGTTTCAGCAAAGAAACTAGAGGTCGAAAGCTATGAAAACATAGGAATCAAGTGGTAAAATTGGCATGAAATGCAATGATTTTCTTAGTGTTACAGTGGGCTCCGCCAGCCTAGGCTTGAAGCATGAGAAATGGGCAGTGTAGGAGAGCATACAGTGGAACTCTACCTATAGTACATCATTCAGTTAAATCAAACATGATTTCATCTAATTTTAAATACAGTCTCTCTGTATGTTCACATAGGTATGGTCTCTCTGGATGTTCATGCAAAATCTTGAATAGCTAAGATAAGCAGATGCCTTAGTTTGGATAATTTGAGATTATGGAATTATTTTGGAATATTTAATTTGACGGCGAAGAAACAACAGCTGTGAATGATTATTTCTTGATTTGTATGACACATTCCTACAATAAAATATTACTTGATTTAAACTATTATCCAGTAAAATTTACATATTACCAGCATCTAAGGAAAAGTATACTAGCAGCATGGTTTTGAAACACTGACATTCTTTTGATCTTTAATAACATTATGTTTTTAATTTTCAACTGGAGCATAGATTTTTAAGTCATTATCGGGACCTGCAGATTCCATACAAGTTCTTCAGTTTTAACTGTTTAAAGATTTCAAATGTAATGCTTCTGGGGAACCTTAACATTCCCAGTATTTTTTTTACAGGAAAAAAGCATAAATGCAAGACATTAATGGACTTACGTGGACTAGAAATTTCACATATTAAAAGTTAAGATTCTCAGTCATATCCAGCACACATAAAAGAAACTGCTTCAGGCTCCATATTTTTCTTAGGTATCTTGCAGAACTGCTACTACTGCTTATATATCTTTATTAAAGAGAAGAGGTGGCTAAGATAATTAGTATTGGCTGGTAATCATAAAAAAATACACATACAGGGCAGGTAGGGGCTTCTATTTAAAGAAAGTCTCTTTACTGACAGCGTCTTCCAAACTTCTTATATAGTTGCATATATCTATCATGTTCATTTTAATGAGCTCTACAAAAAGGTTACATTTTTGACCTCTGGAGCTCAAAGATCAACTTATCACAGTTTTACCTCTTGTTAAAAAATTCTGGACTCTATTCATATCACGGGCATTGTATGACCAATTGTTTTAATGAAAATTGGGCAAATAGTGAAGTATGAGTCAAAGTGATGTGTTGCCTACAGCCCCAGTGTCCATAATTGATTCATCTTTAAATAATTACCATATCACCTATAACCCTGTGAAAGTATGTTTTAAGACTCAGGACTCCCTGGAGAGAACCGTGTTTTATTACTAATTGGTGTTTGGAAGAGAAGATGGAATGAGAAGGAGACTAGCTTTAATTCTGCTGCTTCTTCAATGTTAGCATAACAAGCAGGTAATTACTCCTTTTTATGCTGGTCTTCGGTGTTTCTAGGTTTGTTCAGTGTTCACCTTGATGTAACTGGGTAGCAAGACTAACTGCAGGCTAGTACCAGGTCTTCAACGACAAAACTGCAAATTTTGCCTAATTTTAGCAGCTGTGGTGCAATAATTTCAGTTTGCATTTTACTTTGCTTTCTGTGCAGAGTTAATGAAGGTGAGGCACACACAGAACCTGAGGCAAAATATAAAAAACATGTAATTATTTCAGAAAGATGGCAGTAGCCATGCAGTAGCTCTGAATTTGTTTTCTTTTGCTAAAGTACATAGACACATACACATTCAGTCATAGAACCATGACACTGAATGTCTTCTTCACAATATTGGAAAATGGAAGTTGAAACGGTTGGTAAAACAGTTGGAACAGGAATGAGTAGAGGAAAAAAGATCTTTCCAAGGAAAGGAGAATGACTTTGGGTCACTATACCTGCCTACACTCATAAACTCTATGTTCAGTTTCTGTTTCACCTACAGATTTTGTGTGTTATCTTCTGTATGTCTCATTTCTGAGACTCAGTTTTTGATCTGTGAAATGAGAACTAAACCCCATATTTGTTTCACTTCCCATTTCCCTCAGCTATGGCACAATTTCATTTGAGGATATAGCAATGTGACGAGCCTGGATATATTGTCTGACAGTTCAGGTTGCCTCTAAACGGTAGCTGTAAAACGCACGGTCTTTACTGTAAGTTACAAAGAAACCTTAATAGCACTTTGTAATAGTTTAGAAAGCTCAGTTTTGAGCCAAACAAGAATACCAGACACTTCAGAAACTCATTAACCAAACAGCATTATTAAAACTATAATTAAATTTCACTCCTTTTGTCTAAGCTAGATGAGATGTGAACTCTCAGTGGCAATTATGCCTCATTGTTGGTATGGGACCTTGAATTTGAAGCAGATGGTTGGTTTTGACCCAGATCTAGAAATGATACATTCTGCATCTCACTGGACTGACTCACTAGCGTCATTTACAATGCTGCTGCTGCTAGTAGAAGTCTTGGCTATGTGTGTCTGCATCGTCCTGTGAGCCTGCAACAACGGCCTTAGGAGTAGCCTGAAGACATTCTCTGAGAATGGTGAGCCATGCATATGGATGTGCTTAGTAGCTGGGTACATTATTACACACATCCATATAGGTTGTCTGAGGGTTATCACCCTGAGATTAATATGCTCACTGAGATTAATATGCTAATTCGACTGATCACAACTGTTCCTAAAAGCAATGCAAACAGAATCAGTTGTCTTCTGCTACTGGAACAGGCAATATGACTACTGGCTATTGAGATAGTTTTTCACAGATTAATAAAATGTAAAGTTAAAAGGAATCATTAGCAAATCTAGTGTGACTTCTGGTACTGCAATGATTCAATTTTTTTTTGTTAATTGGCTGCATTGAGCCAAATAACTTCTCTGTAGTTAAAGTAACCAATATTTATTTTAAAATAACAGGTAGTTCACTATTTCCTTTGATAATTTGTTCCAATGGTCACTCTCTAACTGCCTTTTCACCACCGTTCTTTGCTATTTTGCACATCTTAGTGTCATCGACATATTCTACCAGCACTGACAAATGACAAAAATATTTAATAAAATGAAGCCTTGTATTAATAACTGCAAAATGCAAAAGGAAACACCTCAATTCAATGACAATTTTCCAATGACTTTCTGAAATCTCTTCAGTCAGTTCTTTGTCTAGGTAACACATTCTAATCATAGAATCATTTAGGTTGGTAAAGACCTTTAAGATCATTGAGTCCAACAGTTAACCTAACACTGACAAGTCCACCACTAAACCATGTCCCTAAGGGCCACATCTACACATCTTTTAAATACCTCCAGGGATGGGGACTCAACCACTTCCCCAGGCAGCCTTCTCCAGAGCTTGACAACCCCTTCTCTGTAATGAAATTTTTCCTAATATCTAATCTAAACCTCCCCTGGCACAACGTGAGGCCATTTCCTCTTGTCCTATCACTGGTTACTTGGCAGAAGAGACTGACCCCCAACTGGCTACAACCTCCTTTCAGGTAGTTGTAGAGAGCAAAAATGCTACCTTTTAAATCAGAAAGTTGTGTAAATTATGTTGTACAAAATCATAAGTATGTTAAATCTACACAATCATCTTTATCAGCAAACCTTGTATCTCACAGAATGAAATCAAGCATTGTCCAAATTCTGCCTTGCTGAGGGCAGTAAAAGAAAACTAATAAAGAATGTGTAACACCTATTCATTTGTATTGTCAAATGGGACCCTGCAAGGTACAGGGAACTCACGTAGCTTAGAAAATCACTACTAACAAAAGTTCTTGAGCTTGTATGTGTGAACTGTATGCACATTATAGTGAAAGCCATATTTAACTCTCCCTTAAAAGCAGTATTTTTCAGAGACATTGGAATAAAAGACTATTTGACATAAAATATTAAAAAATAGTAGATCTAAATATGACAGCATGACTCTCAACATAATAGTATTTTTGTAAAGATAATTACAGTAGATCTAGTAACTCTCTAGGACCTTATATGATTTTAAATTCTTTTTAGTTATCTGTTTTATTAGGAATGAAAACTATCAGATCATTTTTCTATTATATTTATGGGATGTTATTGAACACTATGCTTATAAAAACATTTTACCATTTCTACTGTACATTGGCAACTGCCAGCATTCCACTTCTAAACAATTCAGGCACAATATAATTTTAGAATCTGGGAGAGGAAAATACTATGTTGGGTGTATTTAAAAAAGCAAAAATCCTTTATTCCTTTCCAGAATCTATTCTATGTCTGGTGGAGGCAGAAAAATAGATATAAACCTTTTAATACTAATCAGAAAAGTGCTGTTGTGAGAAAAGCAACGAAGCTAAGCAAGAGAATGATATAAAAAGTAAAAAGACCAGAAATAGCACTGTAACTGTAAAACATACCATTGATTTTGGGGTAACAAAGGAGATCAGTTAAAATCAGAAATAATTTGTGGCTGTGGACATCCTCTATACACATACATAGCACATGCCTTCTACGACAAAGTAACCTGCTCAGTTGATGTGGGGCATGTGGTCGACATTGTCTACCTTGATTTCTCCAAGGCTTTTGATATGGTTTCTCACAGCCTCCTCCTAAAGAAACTGATGCATTCCGGTCTAGACAAGTGGCCTGTGCCACATTTACACATCTTTTAAATACCTCCAGGGATGAGGACTCAACCACTTCCCCAGGCAGCCTGTGCCAGTGCTTGACAACCCTTTTGGTGAAGAAATTCTTCCTACTATCCCATCTAAACCTCCCCTGGCGTAACTTGAGGCTATTTCCTCTTGTCCTATCGCTTGTTACTTGGGAGAAGAGACCAACCCCCACCTCACTACAACCTTCTTTCAGGTAGTTGTAGAGAGTGATAAGGTCTCCCCTCACCCTCCTCTTCTCCAGGCTAAACAACCCCAGCTCCCTCAGCTGCTCCCCATCAGACTTGTGCTCCAGGCCCTTCACCATCTTCGTTGCCCTTCTCTGGACTCGCTCCAGCACCTCAATGTCTTTCTTGAAGTCCGGGACCCTAAATTGAACACAGTAATTGAGTTGCGGCCTCACCAGTGCAGAGTACAAAGGGATGATCACGTCCCTAGTCCTGCTGGCCACACTGTTTCTGATGCAAGCCAGGATGCTGTTGGCTTTCTTGGCCACCTGGGCACACTGCTGGCTCATATTCAGCCAGCTGTCGACCAACACCCCCAGGCCTTTCTCTGCTGAGCAGCTTTCCAGCCACTCGTCCCCAAGCCTGCTTTTGCCAGTTCTTACTTGGTGGCTGTGAAGCTACTTCTATCAATGTAACTGCAAATAACTAATGTAACTGCAAATATCCTTATTATTCATGTAATTCTATCAACTTCTTGAACACAGCTAAGCTTTAGAATTTAGGTTATATTTTATGCAATGCATTTTTAGACAACTGTTCTCTGGTCTAGGTCAGAACAAATACCAAAAAGTATATCCTTTCAGCAAAATGAAATTCTTTCATTTAGTTCTACTACTACCCCTTTGCTCTACTACGCTCACCAGAAGAAAATGGAATTATAATATTTTACATCCATAATATGAACTGGTACTATGTATCCTAATACCTATCTGCTTCCTAAACTAAAGAGTCCCCAACTTTGTGGTCTCCTTTCAAGTGGAAGTCTAACCAAGTTTACTGGAGAAAGCTAGTGTTCAAAGGTAGAACATACCTTTGATTCACATATTTCTATACTTGCTCATAGTATTTTTTCTATCCCGGTCTTATTCGATATTTTAGCGCTCTTCGAAATTAATTTCACATTTCCAGTGAAAATTCAACATTAGCACCTCTCTTAATTCAATAAAAGATATCTGAAACCCAATAATGATTCATTCTAATTTGTATTAGCTTTATTGCTGAACACATCTTTTATCAATCATTGGGCAGTTATCAATTATTCCTCCCAGCTTTACTGGGAGCCTCTGACTCCTCAAAACTTTCTTTATGTATAACTAAGGTAAATAACATTATGTCATTTGTAACTATTGCTACTTGATTGTTCATCTCTTTATTGGATTTTAAAACCCTTAGGCATTTCCTTGCAAGTCTTTTGAAAATTAAAAATGGCCTAATTTTTCTTACTCTTTTATTCTCATTTGCCAGTGTACAGAAATACATTTTAACTGATAGCTAACATCGTTGAAGTTTCTGCAAAAGGTTATTCTAAAAAGCCTTCAAAAATCTTGGAAGCTTGACTTCAATTAATATTTATGGAGTACTTTGGAATCATAATCTTTCTTGAGAATAGACATACCTATCTTTTAATTCAATGTCACCACAGAAACATTAAGGTTGGAAGGGGCCTCTTGAGATCATCTAGTCCAAACCCCTTGCCAGTTAAGTTGTCCAGGATTGTCTCAAGTTGGTTCTTGAATATCTCCACAGATGGAGACTCCTCAAAATCTCTGGGCAGCGTGTTCCATTGTTTGACCACCCTTACAGTAAAAAAGTGTTTTCTTATCTTTCTACCAATATTTAAATAGCATCTTCATTAAAGGCAAATTGCATATTGAAAATAATTTTCTAATTAAAAATAAAAAAACACAAAAAATAAAATGGAGGTGTACAAGCTAAAATTAATCACAGCTTTATCTTGATACAGAATTCAACATTTTTTGGATTGAAAGTATTTTGGAACCTACTGGATGCAATTTTTCTGTTTTCCAAGCATTCTCATCCAGTTATTCTACAAGCCTGAGCTGTCTCCTCTGGGAGACTTATTGTTGCTATGTTTGTATACAGAGTTCATTGTTTCAAGTGCTCTGCAAGTCAGATTAATTAAAGTATTCATTTTGTTTATTTCACTGCTGCTGAATCAAGACAGACCTACATGTTGTAAGAATATAAGTACTTTACACTTCTACTTTTAGAGCACATTCCACACAAAGTAGTTGATTTTCCTCAGAGGGACCAATTATAAAATATGAAGGAAAATGACACTTATTCACTGATATTGCACCTTTAAAAAGGCCAGCAAAAACAGTAACAAAGACACTTATTACTTTATTTTTGGCCCCTTGCAGAAGTTGATAATGATATACATAATTCATAATGTTTTTGTTAGAACACTGATACACATTGGAGACCTTCAGTAGGTTTTAACTGTTCATTTAAATCTGTTTCTTTTCTCTCTGTAAACTAGCTGTGAACTGTGACAAGAGAGTGTTAGACCTTCTTCAGCTTGGTTTTCCATTCTTTACTCTGCTTTCATGGCTGAAAAGAGGAACAATAGCCTTGCTGTTGTTGAACTGTTCCTGTTCATGACAGGTTTAGGAATAGGTCTTCCCTGTGCAAAGAGGTAGCAGAGAGATTTGCAGGTATTTACAAACAGGATTGCAGGGATTGCCCTTAATCACAGAACTGGAATCACCAATGGCTATGCAAACAGTATCAAGACTGAGGAAGGAAAGCAAGCAGTATTACTACTGAAAAAGGATTTTCTTTTGGGTTTAGGTAATGTTGTGTTCTGGGTACAGGAATATTTTGGGTTTTTCATTGAGGTTTTGGAGGCATTCCTTTTTACATAGAGTACTTAAAGACCACTGATCAACTTAGTTTGGCACAGTATTGCATAGTTGATCACTGATTTTAGTTAAGGCAGATTTTCGTTTCGGTGTTAGTAACACAGCACATTAAGTTATATCCAATAAAAGCAAAGAATAATATAACTGTTCTGCTTAAACAAATGCCCTCTTCACACTTAAATCTCTGATATCCTAACAGTCCTGAGACTTTCTTGTACATCAGTACTGTGGAAAACTGTATATATGGCTGTTCACTGTGACTCAGCTAAATGGAAGACAGACAATGAGACAATGGCAAACACTGGAGTGAAGGAAACACTGGAACAGCCACCAGAAGCTATCAAGTAAATAAATTCCATATGCAACCTGGGACTAAGCTTTCAAAGGGCCTAGTTAACAATGGGATCTTCTTGCTAATTTAGACCTGAATATCCTTTTATTACATACCTTCAAAGATAAGTATTAAGCCCCCTATCTTTTGCTGTCACAAAGAAGCTTCTGTCACCCAGCTGGGTTTTTTTAAAGAAGGTTACACTTTCAAGAACCACAATCTATGACTCTGGAAGTCTCAGTACTTACTGGTGGTGCAGTATCAGAGGATACAGTAACATGAAGATGGCTTTACAGTTTGATTAATCACACCTGAATTAACTTTGCAGGGTTTGAATGGTATGGATTAACCTAGGCACAAGGCCATGCACTCAGCAATAACACTGATGAGATGCCCATTAATTAAACAATTTCACTTGATGACTCCAAATGAAATAATGAAAGGGGAATTCCTTCTTCAAAAGAGAAAAGAAAGCAATATGCAGTCATATAACTGAAGACCCTTACAAACTGCATAATCTCCAAATGGCTCAAATAAAACCATGCAGCAAATCCATCTTTGATTGCTTGATTCTGCAACTTTAATATTCTTTTAAAACAAACTTGTAAACATAGTTTTTCCAGTTTTTTAAAAAAATCAAGTACAGGTATGACAGTATTCAAATAGATTTTGATTAGGGTTGGAATCTATCCTACAATCATTGAGCTAACAGAATATACATATATATGTGTGTATATATATATTTACATATATTAACAACTTTTTTCCTTGTGTGTGGAATTGTGCAAAGGCAGGGACTGGGAGAACGAAGAACCATCCACTGCAGGAGTTTGAGACGATCTAAGGAACCTGAAAGTTCACAAGTCCATGGGACTTGATGAGATGCATCCGCAGGTGCTGAGGGAACTGGCAGATGAAGTGGCTAGACCACTGTCCATCATATTTGAGAAGTCGTGGCAGTCTGGGGAAGTTCCCACTGACTGGAAAAGGGGAAACATAACCCCCATCTTCAAAAAAGGAAAAAAGAAGACTCGGGGAACTATAGGCCAGTCAGTCTCACCTCTGTGCCCAGCAAGATCATGGAGCAGATCCTCCTGGGAACTATGCTAAGGCACATGGAAACTAAGGGGGTGATTGGTGAGAGCCAACATGGCTTCACTAAGGGCAAATCATGCCTGACAAATTCAGTGGCCTTCTATGATGGGGTTACAGCACTGGTGGATAAGGGAAGAGCAACTGGTTTGTGCAAAGCATTTGACACTGTCCTGCATGACGTCCTTGTCTCTAAGTAGGAGAGACATAGCTTTGACAGATGGATCAATCGGTGGATAAGGAATTGGCTAGACGGTCGCACTCAAAAAGTTGCAGTCAATGGCTCGATGTCCAAGTGGAGACCCATGATGAGTGGCGTTCCTCAGGGGTTGGTGTTGGGACCAGCGCTGTTTAATATCTTTGTCGGTGACAGTAGGATTGTGTGCACCCTCAGCAAGTTTGCT
>NW_009596856.1:0-1218 GCF_000690535.1 Cariama cristata
GTAGGCACTGGGCACCTCCCTGCACCCCTGGGGAGGAGGGCAGACACTGGCAGTCCCCAGGGGCTCCCCTGGCATGGGATGATGACAGGGCCTTGGGGGTGGCTTGTCTGGTCTTGTCCCATGGGGCTGTGGCATCGAGTGGCAGTGACGGGGAGGGGCTGGGCAACAGCCGCGCCCCCCCTGTGGCCCCCCGGGGCCGGGCCCCCCTCCATGTGGCCCCCTTGGGCACGGCCTCTCTCCACAGATCAGCAGCAAGCGCTCAAGCAGCTTCAAACGTGCTATTGCCAACGGGCAGCGAGCCCTGCCCCGCGACGTGCTGCTGGACGAGACCGGTCTAGGCTTCTACAAACGCTTCGTCCGCTACGTGGCCTATGAGATCCTGCCCTGCGAGATGGATCGGCGCTGGTACTTCTACCAGCACCGCATGTGTCCGCCCCCCGTCTTCATGGCAGCCGTGACCCTCACCCAGGTATGGAGCACAGGCATGCAGCCTGCTGGTGCCCAGGATGATCCTGGCTGAAGCGTCCCAGTACCTTTGGGGGCCTCAGACCCAGCGTGGACAGGATGGGTGACCCTGGTTGTGATGTCCTGGTGCTCAGAGGGGGGCTCAGCTCTGGGGTGAAGGGATGGGTGATGTGCCGATGTCCATATGAGGGCTCAGATCTGGGGTGGAAAGGATGGGTGACCACAGTTGTGATGTCCTAAAGCCCATATAGGGACTCGGAGCCAGGGCAATGGGGATGGATGGCCCCAGTTTTGATGTCCTGGTTGCCATGAGGGGGCTCAGACCTAGGGCAGAGGGACTGGGTGAGCCTTGCCCAGGACGGGAGGGGTGGGGATATCTCAGTGGTGCTGGGAGTTACTGCTGTGGGGTTTGGCACAGATCATCGTGTTCCTCTGCTACGGGGCGCGGCTGAACAAGTGGGTGCTGCAGACCTACCACCCCGAGTACATGAAGAGCCCCTTGGTCTACCACCCTGGGCACCGGGCGCGCGCCTGGCGCTTCCTCACCTACATGTTCATGCACGTGGGGTAGGTCCTTGCTGGAGGTGGGGAGGAGGGGACATGGGGACACCAGGGGCTGCGTGGGCTGAGCCATCACACGTCCCCTCCTGTGCCCGGGCAGGCTGGAGCAGTTGGGGTTCAACGCCCTCCTGCAGCTGATGATCGGGGTGCCCCTGGAGATGGTGCACGGCATCTTGCGCATCAGCTTCCTCT
>NW_009596857.1:0-22136 GCF_000690535.1 Cariama cristata
CGGTTGGACTTGATGATATTTGAGGTCTTGTCCATCTATAATGATTCTATGATTCTATTATTATGGCTATAATATATATTATGTTTGGTTTTATATATAAAAAGGCAAGGGCAAATGCTTGAGCTCTGGCCTGTGACTGCCAGTACCGTTAACCTGTTAGCACGCTCCGTGGTCTGAATTTGACCAACACCAGCTATCGTTCTCTTGGACAATTCTCTGGCATAGCCTGGGGGATGCTGCAGCGCAGGAGTTATTCTCCATAGTAGTGCGGCTGTGGCCACTTGCTTATAGCAGAGAGAGCGACCATATGGGCACAGGTTGTGCTGTCCCGTCTGCTCTCAGGGTTGAAGAACTGAGCCTCACATGATTTATTTACCAATATGTTTGGCATTTATTTCTCCTTTGATCCATGTTGGGTGCAAAAGCTTGAAAGTAACCTAAGTGGTAACTCTATGTTGCAAGAGGGTAGTGGAGAGAGCCATGAACTGATGATGGGTATAAACATCATACCCTGCTCTTTGTTTGTAGCTTGGTGAAGAGAGCACAGATGCTGCTGCAAAGACCAGGGAGCTTCCAGGGAGCCCAGAGAAAATTGAAGAAATCCTTGGAGGAGTGGACAGCTGGGCAGCAGAAGTTGGACACCTGCTTGGTGAGATCAGTCATGAGGGGCCTGTGGAACCTGAGATGGAGGAACATTTGCAGGTGAAAATGGAAATACAGTGCTTAAAATACTTGTTCATCAGATTCTCATCTTTCAGCGCAGATTTGTTACTGGGGCAAATGAGCTGTCATTGGTAAAGCAGAAATGAATGTGGATTTTGTGCAGTAGCCCTGGTTAAAAGTCAAGGCAATGCTAGTATTTTGATATTATTTCCCAGGATCGCTCCCAGATGAGCTATAAATGAATCTTCCGATATCAGTGTGTCCAGATGACAAGCAGGTTCCAATAAAATGCTGTTGGAGCCACTGATCAGCAGCTTACTCTTGAGTGATATTAATCACTCCCTGTCCAGCACAGCATTTGCAGCAGACTAAAACTTTGCAGAGTGGCGAGCTGAGAATTTCCCCTGGTCATACAATACTTTTTATCATCTACCCTGCAGTGCAGGGAGGAGGTTTGGGACAACTTAGCTGTATTCAAGGCTTACGTGGCAAAAACTGGAGTACTGGAAGTATTTTCAGCAGCATGCTGGGTAATCTGTGCATCTCAGCTTATAGGTAGTTGCTCTAAACATCCACAATGAACACTGATGAATTTGCTGTTACTTTTACTAGTCTCTGTCGTTTCCCATGTCTCCCTGCCAGGGATTACTGTTTCCCGCCCCAAGCAGATGGCAGGTGGAAACATGTATATATAACTCAGCAGCTTCAATGCAAAGTCTGATTTATTTTCTTCACCTGCCAGTGAAGGTGAAACTGAACAAAGATGCCAGACTTTGCGCTGGAGAAGCTGAAGCACTGTTTTATGTTTCCTTTTGCTATTTCTGCAGCAGGGCCAGTATAATCTAACAGTAGGAAGGTGACCACCAGAAGGAGTTCTTCTGTCTAAGTGCTAAAATTAAACAGAGATCTTCTTTGGTACATTAAATCCACCTACAATAACTGTGAACAAGAATTAGTGTTAGTTTAGTTTGGTTTGTGCCTTCTTGCACTATGTTTAGTTGACAGAATTCGGAGTGTGAGCCTATGAAAAGAATCTATTTATCCTTTTGTAATTGTGGGCATATGTTTATAAAATAAGCCTCATTTTGCAGTGTGGCACTTGATCGTTAAAAACAGTAAAGTAACAAAAGACACCCTGAAATACAGGCTCCAAAAATGTGACTAGTATTGTATCTTCATGTCTGTAAACAGAAGAGATCAGGTTGCTTATTACCTGTGGTTCAATAAGTCGAGATCCAGAATAAAACACTGATTATCATTAGAAGAATGCTAATTGATAACTTCAAACAGGAAAACCTGTTGAATATTCATAGATCAGAACAGCTCTAATAATGACAGTTCGTGATAAATATTCAAATATGGCACACTACTTTTGCATGCAAAATACCCAGCTGCTTCCTGCCTTTTGGTACTGAATACCACAAGAAAATCCAAGCCTTAATATGTGCTTGCTTTTGGATGACTTCACGATCAGACTCTGCATATCCGAATGTGTGCTTTGTACATTCATTTGGAAAGCTGTTTGGATGGGATAGCATGTTTGAAAGATACTTCTAATTGGCTCTGATGCAAAGACATGGGAGGTATCACATTGACAGAAAGACTGTTTTCAGCAACCAGAATCCCCTGTGGATGGCAGCAGATTTCTTTCTCTCTACACACAGATTTTGCAGTGCAATACACTGACCATAATTGGGATATAAGATTTTTACTTGACCGGATATTGACCATCCATGGTGAAGGCTTGCTTTTTCATTCAGTTCCTTTAAACAAAAAGACATAAATATTGTACAGGCTTCTAATGCTTTTCATTCAACCAGAGCTTGGCTGCAAGGGGAACCTCATGCCAAGAACAAGTTGTGGCAGCAGAAGAGATATTGCAATCCCTGACGCAAGATGTTTCAAGTCAGGTGTCCCAACAGCATTGTCACACCACTGGGCTGCAGGCACGAATTAAAGAAGCCAGAGACAAAATAGAGGTACTCCTTTTTTATTGTTATTGTACTTTATACACACAGATATCTCTAATTTTGACATTATGTGATTAGGAAGACTCCTTTTAATGCATGTAAAACAAAAAATGGTTTATACTATTGGAATCAGTGTCCTAGACTCATGCCAGGACAAAAACTAGAACATTTCAAAGCTCAATATCCCAACTTGAAAAATGTGAGTGATGTTATGAAGCAATAGCTTTATGTAATTATTGACACTCAGGTATGTTCTGAAAAGAGTCTCTTTCTTCCAAGGCTGTCATGGGTGACATGAGCAACATCTTGTTCAAATCTGAGAAGAAGCCCGCAGAGAAGGAGGCTTTGCTCAATTTTGAAGAATCCCAGAAAGAACTTGAGACCTCCATTTCAAAGGCTGTGCAACTTGTCAGTCAAAAATTAAGTCCTGAAGAATGTATTTCAAGATATGAGGTGGGTTTGTTTTCTGAACCAGCTGAATTTGATTATTTTTTAGTGCTATTTCGCATCTAAAAGTCTAAGGTACCACAGTAAGAAAAGTATCAGAAGTTGGAGGGGGTTGGGTTTGTAGCTATTAGTACTTTTCTCATTTTTTTGATTTATAACTGTTAGCGTGTATTAACTTGACAGACAGCTTGAATGAAGAAATGTAAATCTGTGTGGCAGTTTATTCAGTGCCCTGTCTTAACTTAAATTACTCCATCATCCAATCAGAACTCATCATGTTCTGAACTACAGCCATTTTTTTGCCCAACTAATAATTAAGATTCCCATCAAGAATCACATGCCTGAGTTCTTGGACAGGTGATTATAAATACTGAATCACCTCTTTTTCCTAGTGGCTAACTGGTAAAGAAAGTGTGCTATCTCAAAGTCTGGATCCCTTAAAGGGATCCTTAGTGAGGTATCAAAAATAAAGTGCCCAAAATCTGTGTTGCCTTATTTTGCACAGCAAGTCCTGGGTGGCCATGTGCTGGGAGCAGTGCCAAGCCTCACTCCAGGCCATCTCAAAGGGCCTCATCATACTGATGCAGGCCTTTCACCCGCTCTCTGACAGGCATGGGACATGGCCATGTATATTTGCTAGAAATGATGCAAAGTTCAGGGACCTTAATCTTTCTTCTTCAGTACTTTCTACTTTGGTAACTCCTAAAAGAGGAGTTACAAGAATAACATCTGCTTTTCTCCAAAAGGCATACACTGATATTGTCTGCAACCTTTTTGCAGGTATGCAAGGGTGGGGAATGCCCTCATATTCACCCATGCAAGAGCCATCACAGCCCACACATGCAATGTATACGTACTTTATGCATGGTTTTTGTATGCTACCGGTGTAATTTTATTAGGTAAATAAGCTGCATTCATTTCTGTTTATTCTTCTTTATGATGCTTTTCTTGCAGGAAGCTTTTAGTGCTCTGGACAACAAAGTTCTTGACAAATTTTTGAAAGCGGCTGAACAACTGAAAAATATTTCATGTGATCGCGAAAAGCTGGTGGTGGAAGAAAAGAGTAAAGATGTTCGTAAAAGATGGGAGGTGAGATAATAAAGGAAGGAGAATCCACTGTCTGTTCTCATTAGGCCTGGCATCTTTGAAAAACAATTTTTTTGTCACAATGTGTTCTGAGGTTTTTATTTGCTTTGTAATACTATCTCACTATCTCACAGGGATAATGTGTTTTGAATTTTGCAGGCTGTTCATCATGAAATTGTATCCTGTGTCCAGCTCATAGTAGAAAGGGAAAAAAAAAAATTTAACGCAACTTTTAAAAAAATCAATAAGCAATTGGTTAAAGAGAAGAAACTCCTAAGTATGGATAAAACCAAAGGGCTCATCAAGGAACACGAGGTACCTGCCACACTCCTTTTCTGCTCACCTGCTTCTCTTTGTGAATGCATTGTCTGTCCTTCTTGCTTTCTTTAGGTACATTATTGCAACCTGTGTTTGTGGAACAGGGCCCTTGTGCTCGGTGTTATGTAAACACAGAACAAAGAGGCCAGCCAAATTATTTCTTTACCTTTTTTGACTGCAGGTATTAGCTTCCTCACAGACTGTTGTAATTACCTCCCTGTTACATGGACGATATATTTTTTCCTTTTTTTTTTTTTTTTAAGAGAGCCTTGAAGCATTAAAAGAGATTTAACTGTGCAAAGTGTAAAAATAAGAAATTATTATGTGTTCTGTGGCTCCCTTGATTTGTTACAGTTTCATAGACAGTGTTAGGTGCCTTCAGGTGAGAGCATCTTCTCACAGTACAGTAGCCACACTTAACCTCTGTGTTTGTGCTGTATATAAATTAACCAGAGTTAGACATAAGACGTTCATGTTTCACTTGCCAGGGTGAGTCATGGTGAATTTTACATATTCCATAAGCAATGGGTTTTACACTTCGTTGCTTCTAGTATTTTCCTTCATCCTCCTCTTTGGGATGCATTGATGTGGCCAGTTTACCACTTACAACGGTAAGAAATTGCTCTCCTGATGAAATTCTGGTCTTCACTGAATTCAGTGGAGTTTTAGTCTTTGCTTCTCATGGGTTCATGTTCAGCAAATATTACATATGCAAGAGTAAAGAGAAATAAGCATTCTCAGGTGTATTCATTCTGCTCATATTTTTGTTAGATTTTTAGTGTATCTTGATTTCACCCTCGAAAGTATAATTTTTGATGAGGAATATTCTAAATAAATTTTCCAGTTCTACTTTTTCTGTAGTCAATGGGACATGTATATCCAATGTCATGTGAAGATGACTTGGGACCAAAGTAGCTAAAATTGTAGTACCATAACAAATTTCAAAATCAAGCAAGAATCAGTATAGTCTTGTGAATGCAGCTGGGGAATATGTTGCCAGAAATCCTTATTTCTTTCCTGGCTCTATTTGAAAAAGAATCGAGGGAAAATAAATGTTTCTCTCCTGGTTTGACAGCTTACACTTTAAGTGCACTCATTCGAGAAGACAATGGAAATAGAAAAAAAAAGTATGAGAATAATTGCATATCCTTATGACTTACATGAGTTTATTATATTGTTTTTCTTTGTTTAGGCCTTTTTTTCACATGAAGGCAGCCTGAAGGAACTTAGCAAGTCATTAGAAGACCTTAAAATATTGGGAAGACTATCAGAAGAAACTGTCCCAGACATACAGACACTGACTGCAGACTGTGAACAAAAGCTAGAAAAGCTTCAACAAATTGTGGCAGATACTTATACAGCCCTGCTGTCTCGTGCTGGAAAAGGACAGTCATCTAAGAAAGAGTGGGTGACTGAGTGCACGATGTGTTGTAGCTTCATAGTAATCAGATATATGTATAACTTTTGTGATATTGTAAATGTAGTACCAAGTATACTCCTATGTACATTGCTGTGGGCAACTCTACATTTAAACATTTACTATTAAGTTTCGTAAACTAGCAAGTATGATGTTTGATTCCCCTTCATCACAGCTGCACTGGTTTTAATTGTTAGCCAGGAATTCTTTTTTTCCATTTGTATTTCATATTTTGTTCTTAAGCTGAAATTTCTTTTAAACCATAGGAACTCCATTGTTGCTTCTGAGAATGGAGAAAAGCCTGGTTCTTCTCAACAAATTAGTATCATTTCGGTACAAGAGGTGAGAAGTCCACACTTACTTTTAGAAAAACAGTGCTCTGTCTAGGGGAGATCATTGGCAAAAGGAAAAACTGATTATTTCTGTTACTGTTCTTATTGTGGTAGGAGCTCAGGCCTCTGGTCAGACATCAAAAACTCATTGTGCTTGGGAACGTAGACTAGGTAAATATTAAAAAGTAACATGCAAGGAACAGCACTGGGCATCCTGAGGAGATGTGAGCGTCCAACCTTGCATTATATTTTGCTAAAGAGTGAGTTTCAGCTGGAAGAGTGTGAAGCTGTGTTCCAAGTGTAAATCTGTCATAGCGTCCCAGTAATTTGAACAAGTTTCAGAGGGCACAGAGAGGAAAAATAGTGAAGAATTGGAGGCATTTGCTTTAGAAAAATACAAGGAAAACCAGAACACATGTAACTACTTAGAAATAATTTCAGAGAGACAGGATAACTGCAGTTCATAATTTGGATGCCACAGAAGGTCTCTCATTTAGGATAAACATTCATGCAAGTAAGGCTGCAGACATCTCATCAGACAGCCTCCGGACATTGAAGATATGTAGGAATTGGCTATTATTGAGGAAGATCTCTTGTAAGGCTACTAATATTGTCCCTGATAGAATGATGAAATCTGTTCTCTCATGGATAATCAAAGTAAAAATTGTATAACTAACATCAGCCAGCCTCAAACTGAGAAGCAGAATATATCCTGGGATCAAGGGCAAAAGGCATGTGAAGGCATCTGGTATAAGCAGCCTGACAAAAGGTGCAGAAGACACTGCCTTGTGGTTGCTCAAGGATGTCCACAAAGCTGCAGCAAAAATTTGCACAAGTGGATTGTGCTTGCCAAAGACCCAAGTATCTGTGGAAGGAATGAATGACCTGGCTGCAAGTGTTCAAAAATTTGCTCTTTTGGTTCATGATTGAGATTAAACACATCTTGTATTCATGAATGGTATCTCTCATTTCCTTTGGGATACATGAAGCAATTGCTTCTTTCTGAACTTCAGAGATTTCTGTTAGTCTTCAGTATGTATTGACACAGCATGATGCAGAGGTCATTGTTACCTTTTTTTATTTTTACTTAGACCTCAAGACCTGCTGCAGATATAGTTTTGGAACCAGATGTGAAACATCACAATGGAGAAAGCTATGCAAAGAAATTTGAGGAAAACAGTGATTTGGCCATACCAGCTTTAGTAGAGAGGTAATTTTTAAAGGATAAAATGCATGTATATTGAGATGATACTATGCTAGACATTCATAAATTAATTGAATGTATCGAACATAGGGTGCACTTTTGCTATGCAGAACTCTGTTCTTGTTCTACCACAATTTACTTAACATTACTCTGTAACCAATAAGGAAGCACTGTAAGTAGCTAAATGCTTCAAACATTAGGATTTTGTAGCAAGAACTTAGAGCTAGAAAACTTTTTCTTCTGCTCTTTTCTTGGGCCGGAAAAAGTTGTATCTGCCTTACTAATAACTTCAAATATTGCAAAATAAAAAAAAGTGTCTCAAGTTTTTAAAGAACTGACATTTTTGTGTTCTTAAAACTGAATTTAGAGAATGCAGGCAGGCATTCACACTTGAAAATTAGCCAGGTGAGCAATTTCTCAACTCTTTTATATGTTGCTCATTTACGCCCATTCATTTGGGACTTAGGTAAAAATATGCATTTGCAATAGACTGTGCTTATTTTATATGGCAATCTATTGGTCAGCAAGTCCCAGTCCCTGCCATGTTCCACTAAATTAGAAGTAATATTCTCTCTGAAAGTGATTGCATCTTTCTCTAGCTATAATACACAAAGAAGTAACCTGGAGGAACTTCTGCAAATCAGCAGAGATAAAGTAGCATCTGGCTTTACTGATGAAATAAAAGGCACTTCATGCCTTCAGAATAAGCTGCTTGAACTACAGGTAAGTATTCATCTTTTAAAAACATACTTAATGTCTAAATTGTTACTTCTTCATGTAGAGCCCTCACCTCTCTGTGTTATGTGTATTGCCAAGGGAAAAGGAACATCCTTACAACCAGATTTATTAGAAGTAGAAGGGAGAATGGGGGTTTAGCATTCAGCAGAACTGCATTCCTACTTAGCAGTAGAGTTTTGCAAGTATTACTGAAAGAAGAAATTGGTGGCTCTCAGTTTGTGATCTGCAGTCTGAAGTAGGTCTAATAGAAAAAATAACTACAGGATGCAGCTTTTTCGTCAGCAGATGTGCTAAGTGCTGGACCATGGTCAGGGCTGGAGGAGTCATCAGAGTTGAATGATCAAATGGCAGTGGCGTATGTGCAGAATGAAACGGTTCCAGGATGTATAACTTGATTAGGTTTGTGAGAACCTTAAGGGGATGATAAAAGGCACGTAATTGATGTTGGAAAATTTATTACTGCAATTTTCAAGTCCGTGCTTGAAAGGAGTACAAAGGTTATCTAGCATCTCAGAACTTGGTTCAGTTCTACATTTGTTTTTTGTTCTTTTGAACATAATTAAATTGAGGTATTTTCAGTTCATTCTTGTAGTAAAAATGGATGAACCATATTTATTGAACCTTTTATAAAATGTAGCCAATGTATACATATCTGACATGTAAATTTTCATCATAAAAAGTTGGTAGAGATTTGCATGCAGCTAAAAATGGAGTCTTAAAAGAAAAAGAAAGCAATAGATACTTTCAGGTAATGTTTTCACTTTTTCTGCAGACACGCTTGTGACTGTAATTTTATGAACTGTCTAGTCCATTAAGAAATACAGTATCATATTAATGCAATTAATGCTGCATATCTTTTAGGCGATAGAGAGTGAAACCAATTCTGTTTGGACACAATTGGAAAACATCTCCTCTACCCTAGAAAATCTTGTCGATGAAGTGCAGCAGGCTGCTATCTCTGAGACCAAAAGCAAACTAAAAGGAGAATGGAAAGAGCTTCAGGATATTATAAGTACCAGGTATAAAATAAAAATTCATTATGTTAGCTAAGGAATAGTTCATTATAACTGATGTGTGTATATTGTGAAGGGAATAGTGTGCATTACAGAAAATACCTGCACATTTTTAACCTTTTTAAAAAATTGTATAAAATTAAGTTTTTCTTAATTATATTTGGTTCATGTACATGTTGCAGATAATGTGAATCTCTTCAAGAAGCACAGAGCCATATCTTTGTAACATCACAGTGCAACATTCCCAAGTTTACTGATATTTCCTTCAACCTTTTGGTTAAATTCATTGGGATTCACACTGCTTTTCTTATTAATCAATGGAAAAACTCCTTTGACCTCAGAAGGAGGAAGATTAAATCTGTTAGACAGTCATTTACATTATCTTTGTGGTTTTTTGTGCTGTAAAATGTTGAGTGTCTTTTCTTGCCTGCTTTCCAAGTTCATGTTTTGTTACCTTTCTTGTAGAACAAACTCTTTAAGGACTGCTTTGGAAATTGTTTTGCCAATAGAAAATGAATCCATTCTTCTATGTGAATTAGATCAGCGGCTAAAGAAAAAGGATGTTCAGCAGTTTAATCTGATGAATAGTGATCTTGCTTATAGGGAACTAAAGGTAAGGCAAAATGCAGAGACCACACCCTAGCCAGAATATTTTTTGATATGTCTAAGAACTAGAGAACGTCATGGGATTTTCACTCAGGAGTTGGGGACCACTCACAAGACTTCCCAAACATTCTAAAGACTATAACAGCATTTTACTCTGTTTGCTTTAAACGTCATTGTTCCTGTATAGCCAGCCTCAATAGGCTCAATGTAAAAAGCATCATCGTGAACATTTTGTCTTAGGTTAAGACTTTCCTTTGATCCAGATTTCTACTGTTCCCACCTGGCTTTATGACACTTTGTGGAATCATACACATGATACGGTGTTAGTTTGTGAGCTAAGCTAAGCTGCCTTGTGTCACATCTGCTGAGGTACCTGAGCACACCTCAAGATGTTTTTGGAAGCTTTGCATGTATGCAATAACTTGTTCACCTGCTGTCAATAACTTGAGATTTTTAAGTGCGTGTAAGTCTCCTCCAAAAGTATGGCGTAAACGACTTAAAAGATGACTGAGTAAGAAACATCCATGTGCCCGCCTGTGCTCTGAGTGATCTCCTACTGCAAGACCCTGCTGGTTTCAGTCCCAGGAGTCTCATCATCTTTCTCTCCCTTTTGTCTGATTGCTAGAAAGACGCTTGGGCTGTCTGTAATGCTCACCAAATTCCCTTTGTGTGGAATACCATTTTATTAAATTTTTCTTCTTTTTCCTTCCCTCCACCAAAGTCCAGACCAGGAAAAAAGAGATTTTTCTTTCTTAACCAGCCTGTTTAGAATACTTAATTTATTGCGAGTGTAATTTGTTTTTCAGTCATAGGTTCATCTTGAATGCAGGATACAGGTTTTCTTTCACTTGTTAACACTGTTGGTCATTCTCTGAATTTCAGGAGCTACAGAGATCTATATTAAATCAGATTGAAGTGTGCAAACAATTGGAACACCTAGACAGTTCAGCAAGAGATGAATTTAATCCAATAGATCTGCAAGCTGCAAGTAAAATTATGATTTACTATCAAAACCAGCTTGAAGAAATGAGCCATAAAATGCAGATCCGCGAGACAGTCCTTAAGGATCTGGAAGCTTTTATGGCCTCATTGAGGAAAATTCAGTCTTCCATCAAATGTCTCACAGATCCCTCGACTCAACCTGAAATACAGGGAAAAGCATTGAGAGAGACCGCACAAGAAGTTTCTCATATGGCAGAAGAGGCTAAATGTTTGGATGAACGCTTGAAAACAGTTGATATCTGTTTGGAAGATGCTGAATGTGGGAGAAAGATTTGCTGTGAAAACCTTGTTCTGACTTTATCTGAAGAGCTAAATGAGACTTTTGATCCCTCTCGTGAACAGATGATTACAGAGGAAAAAGATTTATACAAGATTTTTTCCAAAAAAAATGGTGAACTCCTTAAAAGCATTCAGGATCTACGTGACAGAATTAACAAAATAGGCTTGAAGGATCCAACAATTCCAGCTATTCAGCAAAGGTGAATTCTTTTTTAAAGCTCTTTTAATTTCATAATTTCAGTGAATGCAGAGGGCCTGTGGCCCCTTTGCAGTGGAGCACTGAAACCTGAATGTGTCTTGAAGTATCTGTGGAGCATTGAAAGAAGCTGTGGACTTATGTCTTATTTGTTCTGTCACAGCCTAAATAAGGAAGCATTCTCCAGTTTTTCTTTCCATTTAAACTCCTATGTATGTGTTTGTTTGAAGCAGCATTGATGAAGAAAAAAATAGGAGGATGTTGATTGTTGTGATCTTAGTTTTCAGTAAGAAAACTGTCAAACAGGGAGACAGGTCTTCTTGCTCAGCACTGATGCATGTGATCTGAAACTCTGCAGTGTAGAAGCCTTGTATTACTTTACAACACCCTGAGAAAGCCACTAACATGATTTGTATGTCTCCGATACTTTTTCAGAGGAGCTCTTTACAGCCTTGCAAAGGATGAATAAACAATTCACTACTGTTTATGCAGAGGGAAAAAGGGAGAGGAGAGGAGCTTATGAGCTGTGACCATTTTTTAAGTTGTGAAATCCCACTCTATGGCATAGCTTCCCTTCTTAGACCGTATTTTGAGATAGCCAGAATGCACTTACCTTTTAATACAAAATAATTCACTGTGTTCATACAGACCCTATTGGCCTTTAGGATTTTGGATTACTTTCTCAAAGGGCTTAGGTCAGCATAACTGAAATTATACGAACTGAAGATCAAATTAGACTTTTTATGATGTCATTTAATACAGTCAGTATGTGCAGCTCAGGATGAATTTCTAGGGAACTTAATAATTACATTGGGAAAAAATCAAAGACTTTAATATAAGGCTGTATTTCATTTTTTTTTCTAATAAAGAATAAAATCATTAACGGAATTGGAAAAGGAATTGGATTGTACTGCTGTTGAAATGAAACCTATGCGAGAAATTGCTAATAAGCTCCCACAGATCAAAGAGGAAAAAGCAGAGGAAGCAAATGAACAGTGCAGAGTTACAGAGAGGTTACGGGAGGATACAAAACTCTTGCTCGCTGAATGGTAAGGAGAAAAGCTACATTTTAAAATAGTATTGTACAAGTAAGAAGCTTGCTTTTAAAATGAAACAGCAAAAAAGCCTTGGATGATACTTTAAAGTAAATGAAATACTGATACAGCAGCAAATGATACTATTATGATGCTGTAAACTATCATAAAGCCAAGAATTTTACATAGATGTTTGCAGCCAAAGCTCATGAATTTTATATATTTTTAAGACATCACATTTAGCAGATATGCAGTGATGTGTTGGACTAATTGGTACCCAAAAGAAAAACCTGGCTGTTGCTGGGAATGATGTGTCATCCATATTTGCTGTGAATTTCATGCCAGCACTTTCAAAAAGAAAAGTCAAACTAAAACAAATTGAAGGGACAGCTGGGAAAACAGTCTCTTGTGCAGGAAAAGACTAAAGGGGCTTGGTTTGATAAGTCTGAGAGTGAGGACTGGGAAAGGCTATGATTGATCAGCCAGGGCATCTGTCCTTCTCTTACGGTTTTTAAAGATGCCTAGAGGCTTTGCATGGACTGGCAGAGTTCTGGTTAATCCTCATGGCTTGCACAGGTGTCAGTGGGAGTAATGTGGTTTCATATCCCACTGAAAGCTGGGCTGAGCTAGTTTTTCCCCACTGTCCACCACCCAAGGTGTTGTGCTATCTACTGCACTTTGTATTTCAGTTTACTGGTGACTGAGCTCACCTTTCAGGTGGAGAGTATCATATAAACGGAACTGCTCAGGTCACATCACAGTTAAATGTGGATCAGAGGCATATGATGGTGCAGGGCATTTCTGATATTGAAAACTGTCCAAATACCACACCAGGTATCACACGGTATCGTAGGGTTTTTGACTGGTGCAGTTTATCACCCCTTTTCTCTCTTCCAAACATAGTAGTCAAACTCCCCACGTGTTTGAATATAGGAGAAGGAAGCAGACAAGAGGTTGAGGCTGCTGGTTTATGCTTAGGCCATAAATAATACATCTCTCTTTAATAGCCAGGAGCAGTGTGCAAGGGCTCTGGAGCTCCTGAAGGAGTATCAAAGCTGCAAAACTAGTCTGACCAGCATCATCCAGAAACAGGAGATTGTGCTTTCACAGCAAACTTCTTACATGGGGAAGGAGAATTTGAACAGACTAATAACAAAGGTGAGTAACAAGAACTTACTGAAAAGGAAAGAAAAGCCTTTCCTGGGAGCATTTGGGTATAAGATTGCCCTTGTATGCTTAACCTTCAGGGCAAATGTTAAGACCTTGCTTTCACTTTGGCTTCCAAAATACATTTAGGGACCATACCCTGCTTTTGTTTAAAGTTGATGTCTAGTTTTACTTAGTGAATCAAGATCTTGTTAAAGGGATGGGATATAAAAAAAACCCAAACAAAACCCATAGAAAAACTATGATGTAGTATGAAAATAAGATGAAATCCTGTCCTATGAAAACCACATGTTGCAATCAGCCATATTCACCCATACCCTTTAGAATATTTCCATATTTTCTACCAAGTTAAAAACCTTATAGTGGGCAGCTTGTAATTATACAAAAATAACAAATTCATTTGTTACTAAGAAGATACTTTAAAATGTTGTGCCACTTAAAGCAAAAATAATAGGTAATGCAAGTCCTTGGGGCTGCTTGTTTCTCGGCTATCGCTGTAGCTCATAACCAAGAATTTAGATCCATATCCTCTCCTTGCTGATGTCACTGGGTCGCAGGCAGGGATGCGGGGTTTGTCTGTACCGTGTAGTGCTGTGCAGAGATCTGCTAGCCCCAAGCAAGCAGGATCAGGAACAGGAGCCATAAGGCTGTGTCAGTGTGGCACATCTGCTCAGAGACTGGGATATGACAGATCTATCCTGCTACCCAGCCTGTGTACCTCTCTGTATGTCATTGCCACCACGCTCAGAGACAGCTTGGGGATTGCCAGTATGGTGCTGCCTTGGGATGTGGACTTCTGGAGGCCAAAATGGTTTTGATTGGGCTGATGATACAGTATTTCCTTGAGCTGCTTACATTTGCAGCATGCATCTCTGCCCTCACACTGACTTTGCTGTCCAAACTGTGTTGCAGTTAGAAGCCATTAACAACATAGTTCGGTATTTCTCCTCTCATTTCTCCTATGTTACAAACCTACTTAGAAGGCAGACCTTCTGTATAAGCGCCTTGGCGTCCGTAACTGACATTTGCTCCATGCCGTCTTTGATAGCAGGAAAACATTTGCAGCAGCTTTTACATTAGCTGATGAGACTGAATAAGCAGGTATTGCTGGACACCCCCTCATTTAGTTTAAAGTTGACTGCTTTTTCAGGCAAAAATTTGACAGCCAGCTATATTCTTCTTGGCTAAATGAATACAACCACTGGACACAGTTGTTCGTGGCTAATGGATTAGCAAACAGCAGGATGTCCGTCGTGACCATTTTACTGTACAGGTTTCATGTTTCCTGGCTGGGTTATATAGCTGGTTGTTCAGATCCCATTTTTAGGCTTTCTGATGAGACATCACCCATAAATTCAGCACCACTTACTCTCAGGCAGTGCCTGGGATAGTTGAATTTAGGAAGGAATGTAAGCAGTTTCTTCCCTCAGGCAATATGCTGATGTCTGTGTGTGCCACCCCTCCTTTAGCTGAGGCGAGGTCTTTTCTTGGTTTCACCGGTGAGACTTCTGGCACCTCATATTTGTCAGGCAGCTCCTGCTGCAGGGGCGATTGCCTTCATCCCCCCGCCCCTGCTTGTATGGAGACCTCGCTCTCTGGTAACAACCCTTCCTCCTCACCCTGAGTTTTGCAATTCCCACTCTCAGAATGTCTGCAGTAGCTGTCGCACAGTACGGGCGTGTCCTTGAGCGCTGATGATTTGTTATTTATAATTATATAAAACAGTGGTAGAGAAGGTTCTCTGACTTGTTCTAGTTTGTGGGTGCTGCTCTGTCATCCCTCCCCTTATCACAGTAGCTGGCAGTATCTATATGAGAAGATGTGTAATGCTTGTCTGTGGGAAATAAGGAGAGCTTTTAATATCAAATTGCCTAACACTAGAGGTCGGTGTTTCTTTTCCAACGAGCTTCCATGTTGTTTGTAAACAATGACATTACAATTAAGCACAAAGAAGCAGTCTAGTATTTAAATAGAAAGTAGGAAAATGGGACGTTTCTGTTTCTGGCAAAGGCATATTTGACAATGGCTATGTTTAAGTAGGATTTAAGCTTTTTTTGAAAAGTAGTTCAAAACCTAGGGATGAGAATGCCAGGTTATATTTTTTAGAGTTGTAATAGTTTCTCAGATGATTATTACATTGTACATTGTTTATTTCTGTAGCCGAGGTTCTGCGTATGGATGTACAGTCCCCTTGGATCTTGTGATTACAACTTTTAAAGCAAACTGTGGTTTTGGCTGTCTTAGTCAGAAATACACTATCTACAGTTCCCACGCAGCTGTTTTGCATCCAATACAGAATGATACGGATTTCTAACAGGGAAATTTTCCTATCAGCATGATAGGCATATCACAAGAGAAGATACAGTCCTAGTCTCATCATAGTATGTAAAATAGATTGTTTTGTGTAGTGCTGTTGTTTCTCTAAACTAAAAAGAAGGGCACATCAGTTAAAAATGTTTTACTGAATAAACAGTCATAAAGAAACACACTTGTAAACATCCATTTGGTCTTTTTCACAGATTGAAGAGGCAAAAGAGGAATTTAATGATCATTCTGAAGATGTAGACAAAATAAATCAGATCTGCAAAAACCTTCAATTCCAGCTCAATAAAATGAGAAGCTTTGAGGAGCCTCCGTTTGAGAATGAGGCTAACATTATTGTGGACAGATGGCTGGATGTATGTAAAAAGTAAATTATCAGGGTGGTCTTATCTGTTATGCATTATAGTAATTGATTCTGACGCGTGTGTAATATTTGGAATAAATTAAGTGCAATATGGCAAAGATTCTTAAGAGATAAATCCAAGTGTTTACCAGAGCAAAGCTTGCAGAGTATCTATTGGCATAATGCTTCTGATCTCTCAGGTAGTTTATATCATGGGTACTCCTTGAGAGTAAATAATTCTAGGAAATGCAGAAAGGCAGTCTTTATGCTTTCTGCATGAATCTGTAAGCTTCCATAACAACTTCTGTGGATTTAGACTTTGGAGTCAATCTGGAGAATTACAATGCTGGTGCTTTTGGTGAAAATGTTTGCCGCTGTCGATCTAAGCAGTGCATCAATACTGAGATTAGATAGTATTTACTGAGAGTAGATAAACATTAATGAGCAAGGCTCCTTCCTAAACCTGCCTTAAAACTGGCAAGCTGCCATTGTGATTGGTATGTTTGGCGACATGTGTGGCAGGGATTTAAATATCTTCTCCATGACCAGTTCACTGTGAAGACACATGAGATTTTTTTTTTTCCCTTGCCGCACTTGTTTTTCTGCGTGGTCTCATCTCGCTTTGATTTTATTTTGCTGCTTTTGCTTTTAGAATGTAACTGATTATTTTTTAAATCTGTGTGTGTTTTCTGTATATAAATCTCATGATAGATCAATGAAAAAACAGAAAACTATTGTGACAATTTGGGAAGAGCTCAGGCTTTGTGGGACAAGCTTCTTAGTTTATCTGGCACAATTGACGCTTGGGCAAATGCAGAACTTAAGAATGCGGAAGGCCATTGTCTGACCGAAGAGGACCTTACGCAGTTGAAGGTAATTTGAATGGAAATTTTTTACCTTTAACTTATACTGTAGTGATATGGACTTCGGACTACAAACATGCACCTCGCATAGAAATATCAGCACTGCAAAAGCAGAGGAAGTTGTAACATTTGCGATTATATCCACATGGATAGTTTCACTGAAGATAATGCATAATGTATTGGGGATACAGGTGTTGGAAGCTAATAAATAGATCGCATATATGTATACCAAATTGTTTTAAATTAATGGAACACTGTAAATTCTGCTTTAGACTACAAAAGCCCCCTCATTCATTTGTGCTGTGCAAACATACAGCAAAGAGAAGGCCTGGAAAGCTTGTAGTCTACAGTACAGTGGTGTACATCTTTCCTTGTGCCTAGAGCAAAAAGGGAAGAGAGTGCGTATGGGCTAATGATTAGTTTTCTAGTTAGAAATTACGTATCAGTGAAGATACTGGAGCCTCAGAAATGACTGGGCAATGCATAGTTCAAGAAGAGGTGGCAGAGGTGGCTTATTTGCTCCTGCCATCCTTGTCCTGGTGTGCTCCCCAGTGTAACTTAAGGCAGCCCCTTAATAGTGGCTGGCTGCTAAGTGTCTCCAGGGGCTACACACGGGCAGACATCAGCAGAGCCTGGGCTGCCCATGCCCCTTTTGCATAGATTATAGCATTAACTCTTGGTATTGGGGTGCAGTTAGGTGTAAAAACACATGCAGTAGCTCTATGCCATTGAAGAGCCTCACATACAGGGGTAAATATTTTAATTTTTGACTTTAGGGCCATAATTGACCAGCTGCGCTACTTCGCTTTGGTTATAGCCAGTATCTACTAAACAAAAATGATTTCCTGCTTGAGTGGGGTTGAGACATAAATATATCCCATATCCACTTGTTTGAAAATATGCAGGCGGTTTTTTCTCAGTGTTTACTTGCTGCAAATGCCCTGTTTTTTATTATGCTTATTTGCAGCATTACTGTTAGCACTGCTCATTTGTTTTAATTTGCAGAGCAGTAAAAAGCCAAGATGTTCTTTGTATATAGATCTTCCCAGTGAAACAGTAGTATACATGCTGCGCAGAGGTGGATATTTTGTCACATTATTATGGCCTTTACCATTGTATTGTTAGAATTTACCTGAGGTAGTTCAGGTCCCTGAGGGCTCCAGTAAAAATGCACCAGCTGGCAACTGCCTCTAAAGAGCCATTTTGTTACCCGGAAACTGCTCGAGCCCAGCATGATGTGCCCGTGCCCCTGAAGTGCCTCTACGGGTGTGTAGCACAGCCGCCTCCAGCACAGCCCTTCCTTAGGTTCCTCTGCTGCTCCTGTGCGAGAGGGTAATTCTCAAAAAGAGAGGGGAGGAGAGAGTAAGGGAGAGAGAAACCATGTTTCCCATGAGCTCTATAAAAGTGGAATAGGAGGAGAGAAAACTGAACTCAGTGCATTGGTATTTTTGTAAAATGATTTAAAGTGCAGAGAACGTCAGGTTCATTTATCAATTTATTATTATTTCTTTTGTTGTTGATCCTGAAACATCTCTACATTAATGTTTTTACCGAAAACACCCCAACTGTTGC
Source organism: Cariama cristata (assembly GCF_000690535.1). NCBI lineage: Eukaryota > Metazoa > Chordata > Aves > Cariamiformes > Cariamidae > Cariama > Cariama cristata. Next base: position 18,573 of record NW_009596857.1, read on the forward strand.
AATGTTTATCATCTTATATAGGATTGAAACCCAGAGTCCTTTGTGACCGCCCAGGAGAGCACCAATGCACGTGCTTTCAAGAAGCCTGTCACAAAAGAACAGAGTAATGAATTATTTGACTGTATATTTAAAAATAATTCCATTCTAAATAATGTGAGACAAGTTCTGCTTTCCCCTGTAGCCAGTATGGAAATGGGAAATCCTTTAAGGGCTGCAGCATGTGAATGGGTTTTGTTAAATTTATGCTAGATTTGCATTAGCAACTGCTATGCGTGAGAAACACAGAGTGTTTCTGACTCTAATACAAAAAAAAGTCTAAATTGCTAAAATGAAAATCAGGAAATGGACCACTTGTAGGTGCTCTATATGCCAAAATGCAGAATCAGAATATTAGTTACATAATTTTTTAGAAGAAACATGGAAATTTAATCTGTGGGGAAATACAGTTACCAATGTGTTTTTTCCACCTTTAGGCATGCTTTCGAGTCCAAGAGCAGAAACTCCAGAAATTTGACAACACAGTGGCTGAGATCGAAGAACTTCTGAACAGTAATGAAACTCCACTGGAGCTACAGGTACAAAGAAACTTTTACAGCTAATATGCCAGTACTCATTACTACAGCCCTACTTCTAGTATTGTCTTTGCCACAGTCATTTCTTGATTTGACTTAAATCTACCCAAAGAGAATTGGAGGCATTTTGTTGGCTATTAGCAGTGACATTTCATTTGTTGTTTTTCTCAAGCTGTTAGAACCAAACCTGTCATTTTAAACACAAAGGCTTCTCTCAGTCCTGTGCCTTTTAGGGACTTAGACCTGACCCAACTGGTTTGCAGGCTTGCCGAATGAGGCCAATATCAGTGATGTCTGGCTTTTAGCTATTGGCCAAGAACAAGGCACAATGGATCTCGTCATCCCTTTGGGGATCCTAGCAGCTCAGCGTGCTGACTGTCTATTTTGAACTGTACCTTTACCTGGATATGGCTTAACATAGTTTGGTAGTATGTAGCCATTTGCATAGAGTGGTGTTTACCGTGATGTTTTCCTTTGGGAGATCACAAGGAAATCTTAATCTTTTTGTGTTAACTTCACAAAGCAAAGAATAAATCCTTCTCCACTGGTTGAGACCACATTAGCCTACCTTGATCCTATACCAGTTCCCTAAGTATCCACTCCCAGTGTCTGTCAGATGGACCTTGACCTTTACCCAGTTTGGTTGTTTGTGTGTTTGGTTGTTTGTGAGTTGCTGTCTCATGCAAATCTGCAGAAGCCTTAAGGATAAGGTCAAGGACCTGTTGCTCCTTAGTGACTAGTCTCGAGTCAGAGTCCCTCACCTCTCTGCTGTCATTGCCAGTTTTTTGGATCGATGTGGGGAATTCACCCCAGTGGGATCACTGCAGGGTGGTGTGTTACAGAGAGAGCTGGCACCCTCTTTTTCATAGTAGCCAAAGCGCATGTAAGGCCTTTATCTAGCTGAGAGCAGACTGACAAATAAATTCGTTAGTAAAGCAGCACCAGTAAACCAGCTAATAAAGATGAACTGAGATCATTCCTCCTCAGAAAAGCAGGGCTTAAATACTGTTATTTTTTAATTTGTGGAGTGGGAGGGAAAGAAGCTGGAACAAACTGTGATTGAAATGTCTGAACTTCAGATCGTTTCATTGCTTTTTGTGTCTATCATGGAGTTCTGTAACGTTCTAGGAAATCAATCCAGTATAATTTCTTCCGTATGTTTATTTCCAATTTTAAGGTCATCAGATCATCTGTTGTGCAAAAAATGGAGCTAATAAAAGAGCTCTTGTCAACGAAGCGAGGGACCAGTGAACTCAGCGTGAATACAGCAGAACTAAAAGGAGACCTTGATCTGGCCAAGACACAGATTGGAATGACTGAATCACTTTTAGAAGCTTTATCTCCTTCTGACACCTTAGAGATATTTACTAAATTAGAGGTAGCGTGCCACAAATTACACGTCTTTTATAATTTCGTTCATTATTTCTCTCCTGGGCAAGTTTTCATAAGTGTTTCTCCTGTATATGTTGTAAACTGCTAGAATAACTCAAGTGAAAAGCCTGGCTTGAATATTTCCTTAAGCTGCCAGAAACATGAAAGAAAAGCCTGGTTTCACTGAATGTTATCAGATGTAGTTAGTTAACCCTTCCAGCTATTGGAAATGGTTAGTGATAGGCACGGCAACAGTATACCACCGAAGATATGTTGAAGCAGTAGTGGCCGTACTGGGTTGTATCTTTTCCAAGACTGGGTAATATACAGAGGTTGGTTTTGTGCCACCTGAGCCTGTCTGCAAGGGGAGCTCTGAGTAGGCAATTTCAGCCAACTTTCCATCCTCTTTGCACCAGGAAGAGAGGTGAAGAAAGAGCTGCTTCCTGCTTGGAGGTTCAAGGCTGACAAGATTTAAACCTCCTGTTGAGTAGTGAGTGGATTATGCACATTCTGGTTATCAGATCACTAGTGTTTGGAGTAGTGACATCACAGGTGTTGGAAGGAAGATACAGCTTTTGATTAATTCTCCCAGCTCCCTCTAAGTTATTTTTCAATCCACAGGGACTTGACATACATAATAAGGCATTTAGGAGTGGAATAGTGCCTATGGTGGCTAAAGCATTATAGCTTCTAGGTATTATATGGTCTGGAACATGCTATATTACTGTGCACTTCACATATCCATTCTGTGTGCACATATCTATGTCAATGTGCATGAGTGAATATATGCGTGATTATGTATGCCTACAGATGTATACACACTTCTCAAGGAGAGCTTAGTGCTTATATCTGCCTATTGATTGCCTTGTTAATGTCAATATACTTTAAGAAATTATTTGATGCATAGGCAGGACTAAACCCTTTTGCAAAACTCTAGTTTGTACTAAAGCAGCTGTGTACAGTGAACTTCTGCTTGCACTTCAAAATTTTTTTAACAGTTGTCCATTTTTTTTTTAACTTTAGGAGATACACCAGAAAATTCTGCAACAAGAACACCATGTGACATTACTCCAAGAAGAGACTGATTGTCCTGATGTGGATGAATTAAATAAGCAGCTTAAATGTGTCACTGATTTATTTAATAAGAAGAAACATGTGTTTCAAGATCACTTCATCGGTGTTTTGAACCGTAAGCAAACATATTTCACATTTATGTAGCTTTATAGGTTTGTGTCGACCATCGTAATCACTTAAAGGTTTGTGCAATTAGGTTTTTTTTGGTCAGTGTCTGAAACTGGTTTGATATCTCAAACTACTTCAGGGTTCTGAACAAGATAAAGATTTGGATAAAAATGGCTTTTGATTCCAGCAAACCACTCAATCTGAATTAAAGTATTTTGTTCCTTATTTTTTAAAGCATAATTCAGGAGCAGACTGTCACATAGTCTGTAGTGAAAAGCAACCTTTGACAGCAGCACTGATAAATGTAATTACACATTGTCTGAAATCTTCATGTTAAATAGGATTTTCTTTTACAGAATACAATTAATGAAGAAATATTGGAATGTATCTGTTTTCAGGTCAGTGCAAGAATTTTAATGACTGGTTCAGCCGCACTCAG
>NW_009596857.1:22167-26620 GCF_000690535.1 Cariama cristata
GTCTTTGAAGGACTGCTTTGACCCCTCAGAAACAAAACTGATACTGGAAGAAAGACTGCGGAGGCTAAAGGTAAACTATTAAAATTTTCTAATTTCTAAAGCTGATTGTTCTTAAAGTTTTGCTTTTGTCCAAGTACTTTAGTGTGCAAAAATACAGAAAGTCAAATATGTAGAGAGTAAAATGAAATTCTGACCCTATTGGAGTCAAATGCGAAAAGTTTGCATTCACTTTGTTCTAGGCAGATTTTCAGTCTAAGTCAGACAGAATCAACAGAAAAGTGATGGAAAAGCCATAACATCTGCAAGAAGCAATCACAGTTAAGTGGCAGAAGAAGACATGGTGGTGTCAGTGCAAGATTTGAATGTTGTTTGCGTATTTCTTCTGTGTGTATTTGTGCTGTAGAGAAGAAAATCCAAGTCATCTACTTCGCTTCCTCCTTATTTTACAAACAGCAACTTTTCCGTTTACAAGTGGAATAGTCAGCAAACTGTGAATTAACATATATTCCTTTTCAGGAACTGGAATTGCTGTAGAAAATATTGGTGGAGATAACAAGAGTTGAAAAACTCTTGTAACATAAATATCTATTCTACAACAGCAAATTTGACAAATGCATCTTGTGTTTGTGCTCTTACTCAGCACTTCCTAACATCTGAAGGCAAAGACAGAGATATCCAAGAGGTTAAAACTTTATTGAATAAAGTGAAGCACTACTTGCCCAAAGCAAGCATTAACCACCTTAACAGCCGTGTGAGAGATCAAGAAGCAGAACTACAAAGATTGATCTCCAAATGTCAAAAACGGGAAAAGGAACTTGATGCTTCTTTCCAGCAGCTCAATAGGTAGGGAACTAATACAGTTTCTGACATTTTAATCACAAGTGATATAAAATGATTCATTATTAAACAGCCATAGTGAATAGCAAACAAATCTGCTTTTTATTAAAGATGGTATTTAAATGAAGAGTAGTGAGTATTTTGTTGTATGCTTCACGAGGTTTTTCGCTTCATAGCAGATTCGGTGTTATATGGGAGTATGTGCTTATGGCTAGTTTCAGTGACATGAACTTGTGCTTAAAACTTGCCTTGATCAGGAGCATGATATTTATGTTACTTTTTCAGCAAAACACTGCTGTCAGCAGGTTTTAGTAATGTAATGCCTCTCATTTTGACCTGTGTCTGTATTTATACTCTCTTTAGCCTTGAAGAAAGCAGCACAGTCTTGGAAGAATGGCTCACTGCTCAGGAAGAAAAACTAAAAGAGGTCAAAAAAGATGCAACTAAACTTGAGAACTTCTATAAAACACTATTAATGCAGAGGTATTGTTTTCTTTGGTCTCTATCTAAGAACTGTCTTCTAAAGAAGATTGCTCCATGTTGTTACAACAAATAATGTTCATTATTTTTTTGTATTTTTCAGAAAACCATTTGACTCTATGGCTCACCTAGCAAATTCCTTGAGGGAGGCTGGGCTGACAGAATATGAAACCATTTCAGAAGCCAGTGATCTTATTAGTAGATACCAGACACTGATAATACATGTAAGTGAAGTGGCAGGGAAGACCGAGAGACTTCCAGTAGAAGGACAGAATTTTGAAGAACTTGCCCAGGATGTTTCTTGCTCGATCAAAAAGCTCGAGGAGGCTATTAATAACCTGAGTTCACAGGAAAGTGAGTTGCCATCAGACGAAAGGATTAATCAGATAAAGGTATTGGGTTAAATGTATCTGTTTTCCACTTCATATTTCATGCTAATATCAGGGGAATACTTGATGAGTCAGTACCTCATAAAAGATACTGTCACTCTTGAGTGCCTGTAGTTTTGTGGCTTATTTGGGGATGAGGAGGGTGTTGGGGTTTGTTTGTTTGTTTTTGCATAGTTTATTGTGCACATAAGATAAGATTCTCTGCTGCATCTCTGGGTGGAGCAGCACTGAACTCGCAAGGTGCTGTTGGCCGTGCTCCTTCCCGTCATAGCCTACTCGAGAGGTGGAGAGGGAGCTCAGTAACATAGCTGTGGCATCTGGAGAGCCTCTGCAAAGCATGTGGCTTCTCGGGTGTCCTGCAGTGCTGTTGTGCTGGGCTGTTCCACTGCCTGGGCGGGTCTCTCAGGTCCCAATGTCCTCTTTGCTGTCTCCTCTCTCTGACTATCTAGGATAAGGATGCTGGGATTTACATGTTTTGTTCTGTGGAAGGGGTAGTATTGTGACAAATATCTCTTCCTAATATATGGAGTATTTTTTTATTTGTCAGCACAATATTAATTTTGTTATGTAGTGAATAATTAATAAATCAGCTTCATTATCTCACACTTTCTAAAACTAGATGATCTATCCGTTTATGTATCAGTTATGTGATATATTGGAAGGAGAATTCTTTTGTCTTGAACAGTATTCAAAGTATGAAAAAAAGTCCTTGGTAATACCTTTTATTTTGTAACCAAAAATAGTTGTATATGTACTGCCTTTGCTCTTTGTTTAATACAGGAAATCACAGCTCTCAGAGATGCAGGAGAGGCCAAAATACAGAACATGGTAGTTCTAGGAGAAACTTTAATGAGAAATGAGAAAACTAAGAAGGCAGTTGTTCAGCAGACTATTTCTGAGCTGCAGAGCAAGTGGGAAAGCACCTGTCAGCTAGCTCCTGAGTACAGAAGGTAATGTGGAATTTGCCAAGAGGCAGTACGGATCACTTACTGCTATATTGACTTTCTTCCTCCTCTTCTTGTACCAGTTCAATTGAATTTGTGTTTTTTGGGGGCAGAACAAGATACCTACAAAAATACTTGTATTTCTGCAGTAGTGTGGAGGGCAAGGTCGCAGTTTGGATTGAACAGACAAGTGGGGTGTGTAGCCAGGAGGTGTAATGGGGGTGGCAGGACAGCTGATGGGGTCTGCCCAACTCGCCGCAGATTCCTTTTTGATACTGAAGTAGTCAGCCACTCTTGTGGAAAAAAAAAAGTGCACTCAATGCCCCTTTTTTCATTAGACTGTGTAGCGAGAGTGCAATGATTTCACCACTGCAGTGGCCCTTCCTGCAATCTGATCTGGGCTCTGTGCCCCAGGCATGGTCCCCCAGCAGAGGTGGGATCTGCCTTTGTGCAGATTCATACTGCTTCAAAAGAAAATTTGGAGTAAATCAAGGAGGCTGGGATTTTTAAAGTAGAGTTTTTAAAGCCTGGTTTATTCTGGCTCTATGAGAGGCTTTCTTGGCTCTGGCAACTGATATTGTTAAGTCAGCAAAGGTGCTTCACTGTCACTGACACTGTGGCAACTGTGTCTGAGAGCCAGGCTGATTCTTTAAAACATGTCACGATTCTAGGTCTGTTGTGTAAACATAAACTGAAGTTCTGGTTTTGCACATACAGACACTTTCAAGATACTTGTCTGCCGTAACATCCTTGAACCAACTTTGAGTAAAATCATGGGGAACTTTGTTGTTGAGATCATTGGAAGATAGAGTAGACCTACTGTATACTTTTTCAAAAATGTCCAGGGAATGAATGATAAAAAACAAGAATTTTTGAGAATATTCAGCTGCTTTTTGTTATCACTGAGCACTCAGTACAAGCAATACAAGTGGTGTTCAGAAAGACAGAGCATGGGCTATATTGGATCCAACACAGCAGAATGCAGAGCACCCTCTTTACAGTATGTTGAAGACAAGAGATGAGGTGCTCAGCACGTCTGAAGAGATGCTCAGGACCTTGCAGGATCAGGCCTGTGAATAACAGATGTGATGTGGTATCGGCGGCAGTGTGAAACTGGAATAGGGAGCTTGTATGTGAGGCTATGCTTTATTTGGCATTTTCTAAAAAATATGAATCTTGAGGGGCAAAAACCAAAACACTTAAGCTTTGCTTTTGTCCTCGTTTATCCTGCTGTACTTTACAGAATTATAACCAGACTTTATTTATTTGGATTTGTTTGTGTGGGATCATATTTTCAAATGTTGCCATTTAAGATCAATCTGGAAAGTATTTGAGCTTCATCACTAAATGTGAACATATAAATGTTACTTTTGTCTCACTGATCATAGCTGCATAGTTCCTGTGGATAAATGCAAAGTGTTCGCCTGCAGCAGATCAGCATGCATGCTTATAAAGCACACAAATCGAAATCCAATGTCAAGGTCAGGAAAGTAGGCACTGGATTGTGCTAACATGACCCATGCTGCTTATGCTGGTTTTGTTGTCCGTATCTCTAAAACACTCCCCCAACCCCATCTCAACCAATGCAATGTGTATCTTCTACAGAACATTCCTTTTCAGGAGAAGTTGTCAAGGAAAATAGATTCATAGCCATATTGTAGTTTTTAAACAGAACTTCAGAGGTAATGAAAAGCAGAAAAATACAGAGCATGAGCATCACATCTCAGATGCTAGAAAGTATGGGTTTATAGGTTAAGGTTTAAGAGGGTTGGTCACATGTCATAGAATCATAGAATCATTATG
>NW_009596858.1:0-2453 GCF_000690535.1 Cariama cristata
AGGGCAGGGTAGCCTGAAGGGTACAAATGGAGATGGGACATCACTAAGAAAAGAGAGAGGGAAGTAGTCTCGTGCCCAGCTAGCCTCCTGTCGCCCAGACCACATCAGCACAACCCAGCTGCCTCCGCACACCAGCAGCACACCCCTGTCCGGCCCTCGGCTCCTTGCACGTCTCCAGCACTGCACACCCATTTGCTAGTTGCACCCGAGCCCTGGGAACCAGACTGGTTTTTGAACAAGCCACCGGAAAGTACTTTTTAATCCAAGCTTAAAGCCAAAAGGCAGGTAGAAATAGGTACAAGGATGGGAAACAGTGCATTCCAAGTGAAGTAAAAACACGGGAGTTAATTATCCTTTACACCCCTTCCTACTTCTCCTTGAAATTCAGCCTTGCAGAGAGCTCCTGCATGGTTTTAGTGTTCCCTTTCCCATCCTCGGACAGTCCCCTCACTCAGGGCTCCTCACTGCTGTCCCTCCACCTAGGATGGCATTTTCCCCTGTCCCCACTTTGTTCTATAAACCCACCCTGACCCTACCTCGGTGACAGAACTGCACACGTTGCTCACAGTTCGTCAGCACTGCATGCATTTTGTTCAGACCACAGGCTCTAAAGAACACATCAAACTGCATGGACAACTAGAAGTATTTAGTTTAATTTCATGTCGTGGAACTATTCAGATCATGCAGCTAAAAACAAGTTATGTGACTCCAACAGACCACCAAGCAACATCCACTGGGGGACCAGAGAGGAGTGTAAGATAGGGAACTTTACCCTTCTCAGTAATGAAAATAAATGACCGAGTTCTATACCAACAGTCTCCAGCACGCTCTGTCTGTGCAGGCTTCACCACCTTGTCTGGCTAAAACGTAGTGCGTGAAAGGGTAAAGAGAGGGAAGCACCTGGCAGACTTTCTCACCTGATGGGACCCTCTGTCTCCCCAAAGGTACAAGCAGGTATCCCACGAGAGCCTGGGGTTCCCAATCGCAAAGGCATTGTCGGGGAGGCACAAGGCTGTGCGAGTTAGCGTCAGTAACACCATACGATTTACACTTCCTCTGGGCTTCCTAAAATATCAATAGGGCTGACTTGGGAAATACCAGGTCACCAGAGTCTACTTTTAAGGTCACTGGCTGGGTAAGTTTTAAGAAACTGTCCCTAGAGGCCAGCGAGATCTATAACCACAGCCTTGGGTAGCGTGAAGGTTTGCTTTGGTCCTTGTTCTACACCCTTATCTGATAAATTTGGCGGTACATTTTTGGTCTGTGCTTGATGAATTATCCTGTTTGGTTGGGGTTTTCACATCTTGAAACTTTGGTGATAAGAGCAATTTCCGTGTGAGGCTGGTTTACATCAGCTGTGCTGTTTTCTTTGGGGCATGAATCTTTACAAGCAGACCGACTTGCTGTTCAAGTGTCTGTCAGCCCAGCGTAAGACAGGAGTTAAATGTGCAGTTAATATTTTACTGACAAGGGGTCTCCGTTACACAAAGGGTAATACCTTTTGTATTTTTATTTCTAAGTAGACTGTAACAATTCAAAACCCGGGTTGTACAAACCTTGGAACTCGGTAAACAACCTTCACCACCCACAAGCAGCAGCACTTGGATCTGCACGTCCACCCGATCTGCTCGTCTCTTGCTAGTGCGGATCCCCGCAAAACACTCAGTCACGGCCAAGCTTTATCAGTGTGCTCCATAGCTTAGCGCCAGGACACTCGAAAAGAACCCACCCTCCCGGAAAGCAGCTTCCGCCAACAGCTCTTCCATTCCGGCACAGGGGGGCTTTTGCCATCAGCCTTCTCTGGAAAAGAGCGGTGCAATTACAGCCGCTCCACACCCGACACTACCCGACCGAAATCCTGGGAGCCTGCCTGCACCACGCTGCTGACAAACTGCGGCAAGGACGAGCGCACGTCCAGATCGCCAAGCGCATCCCTCCCTTTAACACGTCAGCTGTGCTGCTCACTGAAAAGCTCAGAGATGACAATGACGAGAAGATAAGCAAAAGGGACAAGAGAGAGTGGAAGCACGTGTGGTAGCCACAAGGTGTATCTGGGCAAGGTACAGTGAGGTGCACAGAGAGGAGAAAACACCAAGGATGACCACCTTCTACCTCCTGTCGCTCAGGTCAAGCTTGCTTCCACCATCTCTCTGGTAGACTAGATTTCTGCTCCCCGTGCCCCATCCGCCTCACAGAACAGAACAGCTTGCAGGGTGCAAACCTCGCACGTGAAAGCAAGCAAAACACCAAACGCTTTCGTTCCGGAGCAAAGCCCCCTCCAGCTGATCGCTGTTAACTCTCCCACATGAACCTCGCTGCAGCTTCTCAAAGTCCGTGTTTGGAGCAGAGATCGCGATGGCTCTGCTCCACGCCTGGATTTCACCACAGCAGCAGGCGGATAGGGAGCAGCTGTGGCTCCCGCCCCCAACACGCCGCCCACACGCTGGAGCACA
>NW_009596858.1:2484-4691 GCF_000690535.1 Cariama cristata
CCTACACGGCTGAAGCACAGCCGTGCCTCTTCCTCCAGATACGGGCCAAGGTCTGACGGAAGGGCACTGCTAAGACCTCTCCGCTGTTCCCACAGCATGTCACAGCCTCCAGTTTCTAACGAACTGGAGTAACAGACCCAACTTAAGGCATAAGGCAGGAAAAGCATCCTTATGCCACCTGATGCCTTCTCACCCAAGCACTCTCTCCACCTCACACATATTTCACATCTGTTCCAGCAATCTCTAGCAGGACAGTCCTGATGTGGTTCCTCCCCAGCAGCCCTTCCAAGGGCCCTGTTCTCAAAGTTGTCCAGTAGATCCGCCTCTGGCCACCTTCAACAAGCCTGGTACTACAGCCCCGGACTTCTCCTTCCTCATCCAAAAGCCTTTCTTCCTAAGTCTCTCTTCCACCACCCTGTCTCCACCACTGGGGATTCTTCTCAACACTTTTCTCAGGTGTCTGTGCTCTTCCTCTGGTCCCCATCCTGGGCACTTTCCATCCCCCCACGTCCCAGCCCTGCACACCCACCAAATTTCCTGCTAGTCCAGCGCAGCTCGTCGCCGTGGGTCTCAATGATGAGATTGATGGCTGCGCTCTTGGTGAAGTACTTCCGCACCATCTCCAGGTTCCCAGTGAAGAGCGCATTCTGGACCAGCAGATCCCGGCACTCCAGTGGCTGCAAGCGGCTCTCCTGGCATCCCTGGCCAACTGGGCTGAGGCTGTGTGCACTGTGGTGGTACTGGGGCCTTACACGCCGAGAGTACTTCCACTCATCCAGCTGCTCCTCATCCAGCTGCAGCAAGCGTCGCGTGGCGGAGGTGCAGTCCATCACAGGCAAACAGGACAATCTTACAGTAAACAAGCTGCTGCAGGCTAGAGCCCCTTATCCAACGCTATGTCCTTTGCAGGTTGCTCCTGGGTTCCAGCTCCCCAGCGTCTGGCTGGATTCAGGCACAGGCCTGACTCACCCAGTATAAATAGTCCCGCTTGGCAGCTCCCCTTCACCACCTCCCCTCTTTCCAAAAGCTTATTTTCAGCTGCTGGATGCAATCACCAGCACAGATTAGGCACAGGAGAGGGGTCGCAGGCAGCCTTGAAACTCTCTCTATGCGCTCGCTTGTTTGTCCCGCAAAGTCTCTGCCCTGCACTGTGCTCCCACGTGGGAAAGAAACCGAGCGAGGTGGGGGCAATCATGGTGGGGGGTGGCCAGGGAAAGGCCCCCAGCAGAGGTGGGGCCAGAAGCGATAAGGGACTGAGTACAGAGGCCTTCCCCCCAGGGACCGAAAAACCCTCACGAGCCCCTCGCACTGCTCTTGGGAGCCCAGCACCTTCCCCAGGGCGGCAAGGCTGGCTGCCTGGGCACGACTGAGCAGAGCACAGGTGGGCACGTAGGCAAGCCCTGGGCTCACGCTACGCGAGCTGCTGTTCCAAGTTTGCTGGCAATAAGGAAGACAGCCTCCCATGCAAACCTCACGAGGTTGGCAAGTGTCTCCAGGCTTCCGAGGGGGTGTTCACAGCTATGCCATCCAACTCTTCAGCCACAGTGGGTCACGTTTGGAGGGGTGAGAGATGCTGAAGCCCCCTGCCCCAAGTCAGCACAGGTCACTCTGCAGGACATAGAGTGGATCCCACATAGGTTTGACATAGGTTTGGGACCTGTTAAACTTTGTTTACTCTCAAGTTACTCCCTGGTAACTAACCTATTAAGTGCTGTGTCCCTACCATCATGAGAACCTCTCAGCTGGGCAGGCTGCGAGTGCCAGCAATGGCAACAGGGACTCATTGGCTGCTGTGGGAATTTCAGCTGGTATTGCCTACCCAGTCCTACAACCAAGAGCGTCTGGGGTCACTGGGGTGACGTAGCAGGGACCTGCGAGAGGGTCTGAGGGCTAATGGGGGTCACCACACACCCAGACCATGTACCTCTACCTGGAACTGCTACGCTGACCCACTGACTTTCTCCTGGATCATGCTGTCCCACCAAACAACAGGGTTTTGTTAGAAGCCACCACCTTGGCCCACCTGACTTATCTCCCAGACCGCACCATCTATCCTGCAAAACAGGCAAGTTGTGTCACTTGTTAATATTAAATATATGTGACTAGAGGGGGGCTTTAGGGTTTGGGTGGGTTTTTTCTTTGGTTTTGGGCCTGGGGACGGGGTGGTGTTGTTGCGGGGGGAGGGGGGGGTGTCTTTGGGTTTTGGT
>NW_009596859.1:0-13137 GCF_000690535.1 Cariama cristata
GATATATATATAGTGAGAGGGAGATATTTTCCACATATGGTACTTAGTTATAGGAAAGTGTCCCTGCAGACAGGCATATTCTGCCATCTGGCTCTTTTGGGACATTTCACATGACAGATGTTGATTATCTGTCTGTTTGCCATAGTATAAAGTACATGCTGATCGCAAAGTCCCTTCGGGTGGGTTGACTGTTTTCTAGTGCCTCCACAGTTGCCACATTTCCTGCGCATACAGGGACACCCGACCTGCTTCTGCCAGCCCCGAAGGGCTGCCCTCGTGGCACAGCGGTCAAGGGATGGCTCAGACAGTCGTTTCATCCGCAGTCTTCTTCAGGAGCTTGGCAGAGAGGAGGGAGGGGGGCACAGGGTGAGGGCTCCGTGAGGCTGGGATCATCAAGCGGACTTTCTGGTTGGTCCTTCGCCACTCCGAGTACAGCTGGCAGTGGTAACGGAACGAAACCTGGTGGGTGATAACGCATCAGTCTGGTTACCAAACCTCTGTCACAAGTGCTGGAGCCCACAGAGGGCCGGTGAGAGACACCCATCCACCCTCTGCATATTCCTTGTCAATCCACCAGCAAACGCCGGTCAAGGGAGACAGCACTGACCCTGAAATGGTTTAGGGCACTCTATGTCCCAAGCCTTTAACAACGAATCAATTAATTCCTGGTAACATCAGGCTGAGCATGGCACAGCCTGAGGGGCTTTCTGGGCAGCACCAGGACAGAGTGACAGTGTTTGCTCAGCCGGATTTCAGTAACAGGCCAGTGAGATGTGGTGGGGAGGAACCACAACTCGCCCCTTCACCCTAGCCAAGGGCTGAAGCAAGCACCTTGTCCAGGCAAAACAAGGGATTCTCAACAGGATCAGGCTCCTCCCATCTCACAGATGCTGCTGGATCTTCTCTGCCCTTTGCAAAATCCTTCTCTCCTTGGTCTATGGCAACAGGACATTGGTTGGATTCATTTTCTTCTGACAATGCTGTGGCCTGGGAGACTTGTCCATGTGGAGGGAGACAGGCGAGAATGCAAAGGCTGAAGGGGGCCCTGACCCAGCCTGGCCCAGAGGCATAAGCTGGTCCGGCAGTTTCAAGAGCAGCCCTGCAAGGGGAAGCTTTCAGCTGTGCTTCCCCCACGGGCTGGACTCCGCTGTGTCCTTTTGCAATCATTAACACCACTACAGATTTTCTGATAGCTCCTGATGATTCCTTAGCTCTGAAATTAAACTTTTTGAGAATTTCTTGAGAAAGGAATAAAGTCAGCATATGCTTCCCTCCTATTTATTTTACTAGAAATTGTGAGGAAGAAAATTAAATACTGAATCCAGTCACCCACTCATCAAAACCAAGCTTTTGTACTTGGTACAGGAAACGTTTAGCTGGCAAGCAGGAAGTACCAAGAAGTCCATCTGACAAGAAATAGTCAGTATTCCTATTACTTCTGGATAGGTCTCAGACATCTGCTATGAGAAATGGAGCTGTGCCACGCCATTGAGGTAATTTAGCTTATCGATCTGTGTACTCCCCTTTTTCCTGTTGTAGAGGGACAACTGTGGGAATAAGGTGGTTTGTTGATAAACAAGAAGCAAATTCATCTCGAAGTCTTCAGAAACAGAGTATCAATGGGGAAGTAATGGTGCAAACCTCAAGGAAAGCTCCCACAACCTTGGCCATAGCCACTCGTGCACTCCTCACACCGATTACAGCCGTCACCACCCACCCGTGTAATGCCCTTTGTGCCACATGGCCCATGGTGTCACGGAAGAATTGCACTTGAATACAGTAAATGTGAATAAATCGGCTTCACTTAATGTCCTTCTCTGTTCAGGGAAATGTGAAGCACAGTAGAAGCAGAGTCATTTTAGTCAGGACTCATTACTTCACAAAAAAAAACCCAAAACCAAAAAACCCCATTGTTCCATTTCCTCCAGATTTCCAGCTCCTCCAGACCAGTCCTGGGACAGAGAAGACAGAAGCACTTCCTCTTAATGTTTCCAAATTTACCTTGGCTTTCTACAGAAATGAAGCTTATGCAGCACATACATGCAGCAGCAGAGACTTTACTCAACAGCTCCTGATGCGTTGCAGTTGCTGCACGTTTTGACAGCAGCACCGGTCAGGCACTCTTGGCCGCAGCATGAGCTCACCCTCCCCTGGCACCTGAGTCTGTGTGGAAGGAATGTCCTAACTCCAGGGAAAGCTGTTACTCTGAGAGGTCAGAGCATGGGATGGCAGGGAAATGGGCTGTGGCGTTCCTACTGCCCGCAAAACTGCCAGGATTTTGGTGTCCCGCTACATCTCCTCCAGCTACTGCACTTCTTCCTTTCCCAAAATGGTGGTTCCCAGCAAGCAGCTGGGAAAGGGTATTAACAGGGCATGAGCACATACAGGGCTTTGAAATGAAGATCCAAACCCAGAAACCCACCTAGCAACAGAACATGCAAGAAGTGAATGAGAAACAGAGGGAAGTCCCTGGCCTGGGATCCTCTGGAGAGACCACGGCCAGGGCAGCCCCAAGGGCTCAGAGAGCAGCAGGGCAGGGAGCTGCTCCCCAGCCCAGCTGCTCCTCTGGGCTCTCAGCTGGCAGCGCTCACAGATGTGCTACACATTTGCTTTCTGCTCTTCCAGACTCTCCCCAAGCTGCAAGCTCCTGGCTGCCTAACTCAGCACATCCAAAAAGATGCAAAGCGAGGGATCTGCAGGAAGCTCTTTCCCAGCACAGATCAGTTCAACACGCAGTGTCAAGTGCGAGTTTCCACTAATCCCCAGTGCCTCCAACCCCGGCAGTGCAGCTGTAAAGCCACAGCAGTGGGCCAGGGCAGGCTGGCTACCCAGCCTTGGCTCAGGGCTCGAGTCCAAAAGCCCAGTATGAGAGAGAAGTCAGGGGTCTCCCCAGGGCCAGTGTGTTCCTTGCACACACCCTTCTTGATACTGACATTTAAAAAATATTGTGTAGGAATTTGTTTAGTTCTGGGCCACAGAGACCCCCAACAGTCAGTTTGCACCTCCTTTGGGCACAGCCAACCTGTGCTGGGCAGCACAAA
The DNA here is from genome assembly GCF_000690535.1 of Cariama cristata. Lineage (NCBI taxonomy): Eukaryota > Metazoa > Chordata > Aves > Cariamiformes > Cariamidae > Cariama > Cariama cristata. The sequence continues at coordinate 3,042 of NW_009596859.1, forward strand.
GCGTGGAGGGACACGACAGCAGATTATTTAGGGGTCAAACATTTTCCAGATTTTATTTTTCCCCTAAACCACCCTGGCACCAAATTTTTGTTTCTTTTCAAAAATAAGAACAGGCACAACAGCTTGACCGCTGCCTGTCCCCAGCTCCAGACCTTCCCACCTAGCCCCAGCCACACTTGGGCATGTCTGCACCCGGGTACATGACACCCTGGGGAACACAGTTCCCATGTCAATCTGGAAAGCAGATGATCAGGAAGTGGTTTCTCATTCTCAGCAACAACTGTTGCAGCTCCCATCTGAGGATAATTAAATGGACGTTCAAGAGAAAGAGCTCAAGGTTTTCTCACAAGAGAAGTTAGAAACTGCTGGCTGCACTGACACAGTGCAAGCCAGTATTTCGATCTCTCTTTTGAACAGAAACAAGGCCCTCGGCAGCAGACACTTACCAGTGTCCAAAGGACGTAGATTGTGAAAAGTGCTATAGTTAGTGCTATGAGTCCGATGGCCTCCAGTCGGCTGTTGAACTGCAAATGATCCTGGGCTCCGCGCAGACACAGCCAGCCGGAGATTGCTGCCAGGGGAGTAATGAAGAGGAAACACACCATGTCACAGAAAAGGGTCCTCTTCTCATTGCGGGGACCAGGATCCTTCAGCCACTGCAGGAAGGGAGGGAGACAGGGCATTCGTCAGCGGCCCGCAGAAGCGCACAGTCTGCTAGCAAAACAGGACTGCTACGCTGGAAAGCTTTCACGTGCTCTCTGCAGGTCGTCAGTACCTGGTACATTACACTTAACTCACATAGACCTTCACAAGTATATTTTTAACAACCAACAAGGGAAATGGAAGAGAAACTGAAGAACATGTGCAGGGGAAGGAACTAGTAAATACAGGAGCTGCCTGGGCTCTGCACTGGAATAGCAAGGCGCGGGAAGCAGCTAGCAGACAGTGGTAGGTTGGTTCAGTAAAGCCTGGCTTAGTAAAGATCTGACAGGTCTTGGATTGAGCTTCAATACAAACGTATCCAGGACTCTGCAACTGGTACAGGGGCTATGGGCAACCGGGGCATTGGGGTCTGTGGCCAGGCCAAGCCATAAAGGCAGCTGTCCCAAATCCAGCCCTCCGGTTCCTTTTGGAGAACTGTAGCATTTGAGAGTTTTATTTCTGATTTAAATCAAATCTGAAATGCCCAGGTCCACCTGAGAGACTGTAAGACAGCTCTGCAGAAGGCGTGCTCTCAGGGGTACAGCACTGTCCTCGGGGCTTGAGCAAGCCACAGCAGGGCTGCTCACCGGGGAGCCCGGCATTCAACCAGGGCCATCGGTGGGGAATTCAAACCACCACATACCCACTATTTTCACTGAGATGATGACAGAGAGGAAAAAAGCATATCACTTCAGCAACCAAGGCTGGAGGAAAAAAAAAAAAAAAAAGAGTAGAAAAGCAAAAAGAGAGTGAGTACACCTGAGCAGACAAAGCAGGGCAGCAGCCAAGGGAGCTACCGTGTTGGGCTGGCCCCAGCAGAGGAAGATGACACAAACCTATTTTCTTTTACAGAACAACCTGTGCCCAAAACTGCATCTTTCTCATAGAGAAAGCCTTCAACCATTTCTAAAGAGAAAGCAGCAGGACTGTCAGGGGAGGAGGGACACAGAGCTTGGCTGGCTGGGGGAAGATCCCCCCATTGCTTTCTCCCGGATCTCAGCAGATCACAAGTGACCATCAAGGGACGAGGCGTGATCACATAGACACAGCTGCTGAAAACTCCACCTTCATGACTGTAAAATCCTGAAGACCTTTTCCTGCTGGCAGCCATTTGAAGGCCACCACGTTACAGGCAGAAGAAACCTGCCAGGACCAGGACAGAGCCAATTCTGGTGTACTCCTTCCCATTTTCAGGCTTGCTTTCGGGCCTCCCAGGCAGTAAGTGGTCCATCACAGCGGAGGTTACTGCACTTTGCTTTGTGTTACCAAGAGGCTTTGCAAGCAGCTCTCAAAAATTAGCAGGTTGCAGACTGAATGCAGCTCTGTTGCAGGCAGGTTTCCCTCAACAGGCAATCTCTAAACATTCACTACTTTTAGCAGTCCCAACTTGCTTCCAGCATGGGTTCATTTTAGATACTCGACTTCAACAACAGCAATTGTTCTAGTTTTCCTGGGATTATGCTATTTTCAGCCTTTCCTTTCCTTTTTTTAGAATAGCAAGCAGCTGTGGTTCCTACCAATACCCAGAGTTGTTACAGCACATTTTTACTGGGAGTCCTGTATGCTGGGCTGCCAGAATCTTCCTTCTTTCCTGCATGAGGACAACTGGTGTCATTTAGGATTTTTTTTCAAAAAATAATTGAGAACATGATTCAAAAGGCCCAGTCAGAGCAGGGAAGTGAATACCCCCGCACTGTCACATCCTACTGCCAGACTTGGAGTAGGGTGCCCACTTTTGAACAGGCAGCATGAAAGGGAGACCCATCTGAGAACCACGCACATGAAGCTCCTTCCCTACAGGAGAAACCACAGTTCAAAGAGCAATACAGAAGGAGTGGTGGTAGGTATGCAAGAAATTAATGAGACCACACTGGTTAAAAGAAAGCACAGGTAACCTGAGGACATGGCTGGCCAGAAAAGTTGGCCCAGTAAGGGAGCGTGGAAGGCTGCACACAAGTTAGCACAGATTTAACTGCAGAGCGAGCCTAACATGAGGGATGTACAGCGAAACACAGCAGAGGGGTGAGGACAGGATGAGAAGCGCAGACAACTTTTGTTGAAATGGGAAAGAGAAGGGGGAGATGGCAAATCCAGGCAAGGAACAGCAACATGGCTGGGGTGGTCAGAGCTACGGTAGCAGCGTGTTCTGCAGATGCCTGTGATGGGACACGGAGCTGGACAAGAATGGAGGGGAAGATGCTGCAGCAACAGATAAGAGCCTGGCCAGGAATTTCAACTACGAGGACTGTTAAGCAAGATAAATTAGAGATATGACCTGAAGCATCTGGGAGACCCAAACAGCAAGAACAAGTGAAGCTAGAGGGCAACTTGGGAACTGAAGAGCGCAGGACCGAGTAACGCTCCTGCAATACAAGAGGACAAGTTAGACGCATTTTTAAAGCCATTCTGAGCATGACTTGATGGCCGGACAGCCAGAAGGAAATTTCAGAGCAGCCACAACTGTGGTTTGGACAGGAGGAGCTGGGAGAAGGGAGGCAGACCTGCAAGTCACCCCTTGTGTGGCTCTGCAGAGGAGATTAGCAATGACGAGCTTCATGGGGAAGATAAGGGGCCACAAACGCAGTCCTGAACAGCCCTAAGAGGAAGCGAGGGTGGACAGCAACTCATCTATGCAGTAAAGCTGCTCCTACAAACAGTGTGTTGGCAGGCCTGTCGTTCAAACCCCTCGCCGTGCGCCTCGCTTTCCCAGCTTTCCCGACTCCAACCAGCACAGGGCTGCCCAGCTACACAGCATCCAGGTGAATGCTGAATTAGCCCAAATGGATCAACATCCCTCTAGCAGCAATCCCACCTGTACCCTACAAATCCCACTTGTACCCAGCAAACACCCTGTCCCCTGTAAGTGGACATCTTGGGTGACTTTTGACCCTTGTACAATAAGAATCTCAGGGACTGAAGGCAGATAGGTATTTTACTGCATCTTATGCTATTTATATTCCTTGTGACCTTTGGAACGCCTTCTTCCTCCCTAAAATGGGAGCCAAACATGTAAAGGCAGGAAGCAAATTAATTTCCTTTTGAAGAAGTTGATTCACTTTGCCAATATGCATTGACATAGTAAAAAAAAAAAAAAAGAAAAAAAAAAAAAGAATAAACCACCCTAAGGGCGCAGGGTTTCTGGCACAGCAGCACATTAGCACATAAAGGACTTAAAATAAACTTCGCAAACGATCCAAAAAAGTGGTCAGTCAGATTAAACAATTTTTGTAGGGAAAAAAAAAACATGGGAAAGCAACAAAAGCACAACTTGGTCTTCTTCCAGGCCAAGTCCAAAAACAATTGCTTCCATGCTGCAATCACGTGTGAGACTGAAGGGAAAGGGGGAGAGCCGGCTGCTTGCTGCCCACTTCGGCTACGAGCTGCGTTCCAGTCCGCCCAGCTGGCAACAACCTCTCTCTGCTGGTGTGACAAGAAGTTATTCCAGGTACAACGATATTTATTTGTCCTCCAGCATGATCCTGAGGCTTTCCCAGATGTTCTTTCTACTGGGATCAGCAGGGTTGTGGAAGGGAGCTCATTTCTTGGACCCACGGCAGGGCTATGGGATGATGAGTATCTGATCTTTGGGTGTTGCAGTGCCCATGAAACTAGGGTGAGCCCCAGATGATGGAAGGCAGGAGGAGGGCCTCCAGAAAAAGGCACCAGGACATCACTGGCTCCTCTGGAAGCCAAAAGCAGAGCTCAAAGTATGAGAGCAGTCTCCCAGACAGTCCATCCCAGCACCTGCTACTCTGCATGTCTCAGAGCCAGGCTGCATTCTGCCACCTGGGACCAAGGGGAATAGACTGATGAGGGACTGTCCCAGCAGTGCTCAGCAACTTGCAGTCTTTCTAGGGGGTTATAAATGGGTGTTTTAGAATAAGCTTTGATTATTCTAAATAGAATTAAAAAAAAAAAAAAAGAATAATTTATTTTTACAGCTCACTTACCTTGTGTTGCGAAACATACATGGCTGTGAGCTATTAGCCCCTGTTTCAGAAAACACATTGCATGCAGCATTCAGGTGCCAGTCGATGGCAGTCCCAGGCTAACTGGGACCCGCGCAGTGCGGTACCAGAACCAGTGGGACCAGCTGCCTCTGGCCAACATGTGCTTGGGTCTCTCCCAGCCTCGCAGCTGGAGCGCCCGCTCTGGTGAGCGCCATTCAGGACCAGCATGACCTGCCAATCTCACCAGCTGACCCTGCCACAAAGTTCCCCATGTGTTTCAGAGCTACAGCATGACACAAGCCGCAGCAACAACAGGAATATTTGGCTGTGTGAAGCCAGCTGCATTACAAAACATCCCGGGTCCTTTCTGTCCACTAAATAGTTAGCTTGTGGCTGCTCAGGCACCTGTTGATTTTCCTTTCACTGCTGACCTGGTGCCTGGCTATGTAAGCCAGAAAGAAAAACATGACCTTGATTCACAGCAGCATGATTCATCCTGTCCCTGCCAGAAAGAAGAGTGTCGAAACAAAAAAAAAATGCAGCTTCAGAAAAGGGACCATCGCATCCCTTCTCTGGGTGTCCACCAAAACTTCCTTGCAGGCCACCGAGCTCCACAGGCAGCCCCAGCAGGATGGTCCTGTTTCCTTTACCATGGTGGGGAGGGATATTTTCCAATGGAGTACCCAGAGTTCAGGAAGCCAAGACCCAGAAATGCCCCTAGTCCTGCAAAGCAGAGCAGTTAAATGCTGCAGACCAAAGTTGCCCCTCCTCATCCTCCTTTCCCCACTGTGTAACTGCTTGCTGTCAATGCTCCACAAACCTCAACAAGCTGAATCTCTCCTTGTATGGGCACGAGAGCCTTCCTAACGCACTCAGCCCAGCTCCAGCCCCTGGGAAGCACAGGGCACTGGGCTGACCCAAGGCGAGTAAGAGCTGCAGGAGCGCTAGAAAAGGTGGACAGGAGAGGAACCAACCCAAGCAACGCTGCAGGTCACCAGGACATTTTCCTACACAGCAGCAGGAGCTTCTGTGGTTGGTATCACCGCAGGAAATGCTGTACCACATGAGATCGTGGCACTGCTGGCAGCAGGTCCTCTAGATCTTCACGGCACAGACTGGGCTGGACAAAGTGGTGAAGATGGACACATAAGGAAGAGGCTAGTGCTGGTAAGTGCCAAGAGCACAGGGATGAAGTATTTCCAGTTTTGGCCCCAAAGAGGCCATTCCAGGTTTGCAGAGCAGTGCCAGGGACTGCACAGAGAAATACCAAGAGGATCTAGGGTGGGATCTGAGAAGAGCATCTCCAGACAGCAAATCCAAGCAAAGAGAGAAAGGAAGAGATGAGAGAGGAATGGGACTCAGCTGGAGCCAAGAGCAATCTATTTTTCACTAGGTACAGGAGTCTAACATAGACTTGTGCTGAGAAAGGAGAGAGACAAGCTGGGGAAGGAGGGAGAGGAGCACAGACGTGACAGAACAGTGCCGTCAGTTCAGCAGAAGAATTCAAGGAAAGCAAAGAAAAAAGTCTGTCTGCGAGGAAGATAAGGCTGGAGGAAGGGTGGGGGAGAGTTTATGTCACATCTCAGTTCTCTGAACTATAGGGGTGGCAGCAATCGCTGCACTGCACCCAGAGGCAAAAATTCTTTTCCTAATAACATAAGCAGGAGTAATAAGAATATCACTATTGCCCCCTGCAAACCTCACTTTGCTTGTACCGGAGACGTCCCAGCAGCACCTCCCACAGCTACGGAGGTACAGCAGACTAGTGAGCCGGAGCAGAAAGACTGCACGTGGCAGACCCGCAGGAAGTGTCCCATACTCCAGTGTGACCCAAACAGCCAAGCAAACATCTCTGAGAACTTCAAACATGCTTTCTTGTGGGTGACAGTTGTATTTGGAAGTCATACTTTCGTTATGAGACAAAAAAAAAAAAAAATAATCCACTGACTTATGTAAAATACCCACCTTCAGTGAGCCAAAAGTATTAGCAGTCAGTGAAAAATAAGCATCTTTAAATCAAATTGGCATAATAAAACACAAAGAAAAACAGTAAGAGCAAAAAAACTGGCAGTCTCCTGTACTGCATAATACCCTTGGAAGGAGCTGTTTTGCAGAGGCGTAAGGACACACAGATATTACCAAAGCTGCCATTTTAAAATAAAGCATGTTAATGCACATATTGCAGGAAAGCACCAGCACTGAAGACACGGAAGCAGAATTTTCTTGGGGCTCCATCATAAGACCTGCTTGCAAGGACAGAAATATGGGCACAAAGGGTGTGACTGAACTGCTCCAGTGGCGACTGATTCACCAGAGAAATCTTTTTTTGGAATTGGTGAGCTGCCTCAAATGACTTTTGCTTTAGCAAAGGTAATTAAATGCCTAGAGAAGCATTATGAACAAGTCATACATAACACTCATTAGTTTTTTCCACCAGGATATGTTGGCTTTTGATATCCTGGTAATTTTAGCAAAGCCAGAGCCTTGGCCTCAGCACCAGAAATTCACACCCACTCTCAGAGCTGAGTCCCATAACTCCTAGGTTCCTCTCCCCAGGATTTACATGATGTGTGGACAAAAATACATCCTTCCTCTTTAACATGGACTGACATTTTGCTGGGATTAAACAGCTGCTGCTCTGATGCCTGCCCAAGCCCGTGACATTTCCGCACAGAGACCTTGGCTGCTCGGCACGGATCTGGGGCACAGATTGCCCAATGCCAGGATTGCACGAGGCCGAGTAGGCAGCGCCTGTCCGATGGGCAACACGGGCCAAAGGAGACAGGAAAACAAAGATGACTCGCAGCACGGGCAGAAGGCCTGAAGCAGGAGTCTCCGGACGAGTGGAGATGGTGTTTCTCTTAAGTTCATTTAGAAACACTCAGAGGGGACAAAATTAACAATCAGTTAAAGTTAGAATACTTTACAAGTGGTTAATGAATTGAAAAGAGAAATGAGAGGGTCAGTGCCACAGCAAAATACACAAAACAAGGTGGCCATGGAAAGGGAATGCTTTTGCTGGTAACCTGGGAAAGCCAAGGGGGCAAGCGGGCAGGAGTGGGCTCAGGTACTCGACACACGACCGACCCGCACTCCCATCTCACATCGTGGGCAGCGGGCTGCAGCCAGGGAGAAGACCAGGAGCCGTGCAGAAGGGCCACGCTTGCTTGTGGCTGTAGAAACAAAGCCACAGCATCACCCTTGCTAATGCTTTCTAGAAAGACACGATGCATCCAATAGAGTACCAAATGTCTCAATCCATGCAGTTCTGCCTGAAATCCAAGAGGACAAAGTGTCCTCAGTGGGGAAAGCTCTTTGTAAGAGAAAATACGTTTGTGATGGATTTAGCCACAGACGAAAGAAAGGAGTTTATGTAGGAGAAGACTAAGGCGGAGGATATTTAGACTCATACAACGAGCTGCCTATAAAAGCACTTACCTTGGATCTCCTAGAGCCAGAAGAAGGCAGGCACCTCCAGACAAGTTGACCCATCCTAATTTAGGTTTTCGTCTACAATGCTCTGGACAGCAGAGATACAGATGTTTCCTGAAGATGAATCCTAGGCAGTAACTGTGCATTTTCTGTGCTTAACGTTATTGGAACAAAGAAACTACTTGTTCCAGGAAAGCTGTATGCACTGGAACTTACAGTTTGAACATTTTATCTAAATATCTACTGCTGAAGTCTTCCAGGTAACACAGAAACATATTTTGCACTTTTTGACTATGCCACCCATGCTGGCTAGAGTCTCATGGATTTACATCACTTCCCTGTAAACATATGGATGCACATTAAACTAACATTCATGTAGAAAAGCCAAGTACTGGAAAACCATCCCTCTCCAAAGCTTGGCCATCTCATTCTCTGCTGGGGACATGCTCCTCACTCGAGAGCCCCAGTCCACAACCCTCTTGTGCTGGAGACCATTTCAGAGAACCAAGCAGAAGCCACTCTGTCCTTTCACAACACAGGCACCGGCACGAGAGCATCCCGCATTGCTGGCTACAGACCCTTCCTGAGCACTGGGACTGCAGTTCAACTCTCCATCCTCACCTGGTGTGTTCAAAACATGCCCCCCAAAAAGCGCTCAGCCCATCAATCTCACAGCCTACAGTTAACAAAAGCCTTTTGTGGGTTGGTTTTTTTTTTTCCTCCCAGCTTTCAACCAGCTTCTTAGTTAAAAAATAACTGAACTAGGCTGAACTGCAGGAGATACCGTCCCCACACCCACGGGCCAGCCCGTGGCTGCCAGAGCTGGCTCTGGGCTCAGGCAAGTCCTCCACTCCTGGTTCAGAGATCAGGCACACTGACAGCAAACACTGCTACTATTTTCACATTCAACAGACTACGACATAAATAAATGGCTACTTAAAGATAATAAAAATCCAATTCTATTAAAAAATTCTCTTTAATCCATGCTGAACAAGGTTGCTGTCTTCCCTCCCTAAAGGAGGCTGCAGAACTAAATTACTGTTTGTGAAGTGCTCAGATATCACAGCAATAAGTATCCCAGAGAAGCCCACAGGGAAATGAGTAATTTTGTCTTATGAGCAGGGATACAAGAGCACACAGCCACACAAAACAGCAGGATGAACGAAGTTAGCTAGTGGGCATCTTTCACCAATGCACTGATCCTGGAAAACACAGGCTATGACCACATAAAGACCACACGGCAATGCAGATACACAAGAGAACTGAAGTAAAAACTAAGGCAATTTTGGTTGTGGCATTTCCTGACTTCCAAGAACTTTCTGCAGCTTCCACAGAAGCGTTTCAGCTCTACCACATAGCTTCCCCACAGCCGTCACCAAAATGCCTCCTCCAGTCCATAGTGAGCTCTCAGCCTCTCTCCTTCCGAAGGCTCTTCAAACACGCGTAGACAGAGCCAGCTGTTCAGGGGGCTGATGGCCCATTCCCACGGAGATCAGCTGTGCTGAGCAGTGACCACTGCAGCTACTACGAGCAGCTCTAAGTGTCCCCAGGCTGGAAAGGTAAGACACAGCAGAGCAAATAGCAAAAACTAGCTGCTTTCTCCTGTGGGGACCAACATCAGCAGGTAACATGTCACCTAATTCTCTTCTGGGTTTCACGGTGGCCATGTGACAGCATGAGAGCCAGAATGCCTGGATAGCCTTTCACACCTTGGACAGAGCCTTTCACCAACACCACTGTCGTAAAGCATGCTCCCACATCATTCCCGGTTCTAGTCTCCCTCCCATTTATCCTCCTCTGCTCAGTGATTTCTATTTTGACTTCCCAGTTTTACTTGGTGAACAGCAGATTTTAATCAGAGCTACTAAACAGCACAGTCACACATGAGCATCACTTCCCTGAAAGTTTCAAAATGCTCCCCACCTCTCCCTGCAACAAAGGAACAGAGAATTTCTCAGATAAGAAGGCTGAGGGAACTGTGTCATTTAAAAATGACTAAGCAGCCTCTTTCC
>NW_009596859.1:13168-21275 GCF_000690535.1 Cariama cristata
TCAGAAAGAGATTAACGATTTGGGGATGACATTTCCCAAAAGTATTTGGTGAAGAGTTTCAGCCCTATCTGGTGTGGGGATGAGATTACACCAGAGTGCAGACAGAGGGTATTAATGGAAAGTGCCAGTGAGCTGGCAAAGCGGTTATCAGCTCTTTCAGAATGGCTCTGCACTAAGGGCAGAGCCTCTGCATACAGCAGGCACGCTTCTGAAAGCAGCCAAGTTCCGTAAGTTGGCCTCTAAGTGAACAAAAAGCCCAAGTAAACATCACACGGCAAAGTATGTTCATTGTCACTACTTCTGACGAGCAGAGATTTCGGTGGTGCAGGAGTTCTGAGCAGTTGTAACAACTCCCAAGGAAAACGAGAAACTGAACTCCAAGACGTTTTCCCCAGACTCCAGGCAGGGATCACAGCATTTCACAGCATGGTGGAAGTAGTACAACAAAACCAGGCAGTCTTTCCAGCCAGGTGAGCCATTTTGCCCTAGCAGAAGCCTTCCACTCGTGATGTGCACACGTCGATCAGCTGAATCGTGTTGTACAGAGACCCGGCACACGCGTGTGCCTCACCCACAGCACACACACTGCTCAGGGCAGCCTGGACTGGACTCACAGCACTCCCATCATGTGGTGGGGAAGCGCTGCTGGCCCCTGGGAAAGAGCAAGAGCAGGCTGCTACCATGGGATTTATTAAATCAGACTACAGGCTGCTCCTCGAGCCAGGGAAAAAGCTTGCTGCCAGTGAGCTGCCGGCGAGAGAATTGCTCTAGGGCTGTACGATGATGGCGAGCTGCACGTTAGACTCTGCTCTATGGCAGGGATCACTCTTACCGGCTAACTGCCAACTTCTCAAGTGCTTACCAGCCTCCAAACTCAAAAGGCACTAACGGCAATTTATGTAAGCTGTTCCCCTAGCAGACATAGGAGACACTAGAACCGGGCAGATCATCCCCTTCACTGTGCTCACAGACAGTCCCCAACCACAAGAAGTAACAAGTAATTCACATCCCAAAGCCTTTGACAGCTATCAGTCATGGCTTGACGGGTCTATTCCTCTCTGAAAACACAATGTCATCTCTCTTGCATTTGAGGCTCATTAAATGCTGCCCACCCATCACCTCTCAACACTCACAGATTGCTTGTTGGTCACCATACCCTTACAGGCTCCAGGTCAGAAGGGCTCTTCACAGATTTCAACAGGAATTAAAATTTGATTGTCCCGGCCTGCTCACTCATCCACCTTGGAGTACAGACAAGAAGGCGCATACAGGATCCGTGACTTTCCTGTCGCACTGTCCCAGCAAGCTCCTCTTGCCTGCTGGAGGCACAGATGTCAGCGTCAGAGGAGAAACTCCTCTAATATACACCGGGTCTTTGAGCTTTTATTCAAGTATGCAGTTTTCTAAGCCAGTACTTGTTACGAGGTGCTACAGCATCTGTGAACTATGGCTAAACGCACTTCCATATGTTTGTTTCTGGGCATGAATACTTTGCTAGCTCTTAAGCTAAAACATCTGAAACCTGCACTCAAAATTTTGGCCCACATAAGCCCTAGCAAGCTCACTGTTACTGGGCGTGCACGCAGTGGCCCCTCAAAGCCAAGCTATGGCCTTTCCCAAATGTTTTAAAGCAGTGGTTTTCAATCTCTGAAACAACCATTTGAGAGTTTTTGGTCAAAGAGCCATTTTATATATTTTAGCAGCTGGGAGTAAAGCAGTAAGACTCAGACAGCACTAACCACCGAGGTAATGCTCTTTTACAAATTGCTTTGCTAAAAACATGGTTTAGTTTAAAACTGTAGTCTAAAGCCTTCTCCTGACGAGGGCTGTCAAGTCAATGAGAGTCAGCTGTAAATTAAACAATCATTAAAACTGATTATCAATTTTTCAAACTGAAGCTTGAATGCTTCCCAGCTGGGGGCGGGGGAGGCAGGGCTCTTTTCCCCTCCAAGGCTCGCTGGGCACCCAGAGGAGACAGGAGTGTGGGAACGAGAGCTGGGGACTGCAGGAAGGCGGAGCGGGCATGTATCGTTACCAGAGGGAGGCAGAAAAGGAAAGGAAAGGAAATCACCTCTAGAATTGATGGGAATGGAAACAGAGATGGGGAAAGCAACTCGGAATTCCAGTCATGACTCGGTTTTAATCTAACTGATGGAGCAAGGGGAAAGGAGAGAGCAGATGAGCTCTTACACTTACAGACCAGAATTAACCCCCACCTCGCCACACATACACTTCTGGTGGCAGGCACTGACAAAACCTCTGACAGCTGGCCGGTAACAGGACTCTCTTCTTAAAGATCAGCTCACAGACTTCCTTCTGCAGTCCCACTGACAACAGTGCTGCAGCAGCAGCAGCACTGCTTTGTATTGGTTTGAAACACAAAAGTTACAGGAAAAGTAACTTTTGAAACAAAACCCAGAGCTCTGTGCCATAGTTCACACGCAGCCAGGGAGGCAGGTGATGAAATACCCTGCAGGGACAGGGTGCGTGCAAAGAAGTGGAGTATTTGCAGTGGCAGCTCCAGTTGATGTGTTCCCACTTTTCTCTTTGCTGATGGCTGCAGGACTGGGGGGCTCCCAAAACTGTTAACTGTAAATCCCCACCTGCAGACTGATGCTGCTCTGCAGTTATACTGTGTGTTGAATGAACACTCGAGCCCAGTCTAGGAGCAAGGTGACACAGGGATGAGCCTGCCTGCAGTTTCATACACAGTGAATGGGATCTGAATGGGGTGCGGGCAGTGGGGGCTGCAGGACCTTGCTTTGACCTTCCACACCTCAGGTGTGCCAGCAACACCCTCCTACATGGTCCTGCAGCACCGTCAGAAACAGTAGCCATATCAACATCGCCTGCTCACCTGCCAACACAACTCACACATATTTAGACAGATGAAACTCTCTTCTAAAACAAACCATTACAGCCTTTTGTACTGTAACTCACTGATTTACTTATTTCTCCTTGGGGATGTACACTTGAATTCTGAGGTCAGAAGATGGCCTGGTCCAAGCTGCCCTTGCTCCCCACATATAAAGGGCTTCATTACAGGCAGCTGCTATAAACTTCAGGGGCCAAAGGAAGTCACAGGGGAACGAATTGATCCTTGCGATAAAAAAAACAAAAACAAAACCAAAGCAAACCAACCCACTAACCAGAGCCTGGATTGTACCTTCCAACTCCAGGAGGCTGATGGACCCATCAGGAACTCGGTCCCTCTACGGTCAATGCGAAGAGGAACATAAGGACTGGCTAAACCATGTCTTGCTTTCTCCTTCGACTGGGGGCAACACAGGGCAGCGACAGGGCACTGCAGCTCAGCAGAAAAGAACAAGGCCCAACGGCTTTGAAGCACACGTCAATATTAGTCAAGGAAGGATGGGTCTTTTACGCACAGTATCAGCAATCACCAAATCTCACTTTTCAGAGCAGAACATGACAAGGAAGTCACATGCAAGAGAGCTGCGCTAATGCAACACTGTGACATAAGATTAAAACAGGAAAAAAGAATATTTCCGAGAGCTTCATATTTCAGTCAGTCAAGTGGTGACCTCTGCATTTCGACGCTCAGGCATTAAGGTAATTCTACAAGTGCAACGTTTTTCATGGTCCTACAGCCTGTCACTGGTAGGCAGCACGTCGGGGGTTCACAGGCAAGAGTTGCCCCAAACATCACTACTGCATTTTTGCAACTACATCACGTGGTCTGATAAGAGACTTGATCTCTCCAAACAAATTGTTCTTTGTGAGTGCTAAGGTACTGCGAGGAGGAGGAGACAGCAAGAACCACAAGGACAGCAGGGCAAATCAGTCATTTTCTCTGAAATGGTATGGAAATAAAAGCGAAGCAGGAAGAAAGCGGTACCTCTGTCAAAGGTCTCGGTCTTCTCTCTACAACAAATTCTGTGTGGCAGAGCTCACAGTAACTTGTGTTGGAGGAGGACAACCATTTTTCCAGGCAGCTCTTGTGCACGGTGCCCAGTGTTCCTGTGCAGTCACACGGGGAAAGCAGTCCCTCCCCATTTCCACCTTCATGACAGATTCGACAGATGGGACCATCACTAAAGAGGCAGACAAACAGAATGAAATCACGGTCAGAGCAGGCAGAACGATGCAGCCACATTGGAGACCGGGGTCCAATCCCACCAAGCCCCAGAAGGGCACACGCACAGCAGGCAGCACAGGGCAGAGCGTGCCAGGCACGCTGCAACTCTCCAAAGCAGCCTGCTGCAGCAAGAAGCCAGTCTCAGGGGAGCGTAGAGATGCCCGGGACATCTTAGGTCAGTAAAACCTGGATAGCTGTGTTGATAAGCACCATAACACCCAAGAGAAGCTGGCACGTCAGCCTGGCCAGCTTAGCTGGCCACAGAAGGGACCGCAGCGCATGTGTCCCACAGTCTCCAGCTCCGCTCACAGCGGGCAGATAGGTTGACACCAGACCTGAAACCAACCCTGAAGCACTGATGCAAATCCAGAAGCCCAAAGCAAAGCTGGATGATCCACACTAGTCACAGCATGCCCCCAAGCCACCTGGAGCCACTCAAGAGGTTTGCCATCACGGTTACATTTATCAGGTCACCTACCCACTCTCAGCCCATCTCTGCTCTGCATCCTGGGTTTAGCAGTAACTTCATAAGGAACATCGATATCTAAAGACATATCTACATTGACTCTGGAAGCTCAGCTCTCCAAGGACACAACGTATTTCATGGCAAGCAGCCACCTAGACTAAGTTCTCGGCACACAGACCCTCTGCCCATCACAGCGCAGTAACTCACTCCGCATCCTGTCTGCACACCACCACGCAGGGAAGTGTTCTGCAGCATTTGGGCTTTTAACTGGCTGCAGAAATGCCTTGGTGCTTCAACAACCACCACTTCTGACCACCTCCTTGGCTAGAAGTTTCAACTACAGAATCAACTCTCTTTGATCACGCTCAGGATCTGCTCTTTCAGAACCTCCTAGAACCAGAGATGCTTATCAAAGGAAGTATCAAACGCTTTCAGAGACACTTGCAACCTTCCCCACAGGAGGCCTACACTGCTGATTGCACTCAAACCACCCATTTGTTCCCAAGATGTTCCCTCATGTCTCTAACTAGTGCTGCTGGCTGTGGACTGTTAGTGCTACTGCTCCAGCATCCAGCAACCATTAGCTCAGGTGTATCAGATGGTATTCATGTGACTAATTTCCATTACAGACTAATGTAGTTTTTTTTTTGCACCTACATAAACTTAGAGCATCCAGTGTCTTCCTGTAGCAAGGACTTTCTCTAGCTGCACTAAGGACCAAGTTCTTTTCAACTGAAACCTCTCCTTTGCTTGTTTTGTGTACTATTCCCCAATTCTTTTCCTGTAAAAGACAAGGTTTTCCACACACCCCAGATTTACAGACTTCCATCATAGCCTGCTCAGTCACTTCTTTCACGAGCAGAAGAGTCCTAGCCTACCCAGTCACACCTTAGACAGAAACACATCCAGCTTTCTGATCACCTTCACTACCCTTCCCTCTACCTCTTGCACTTCTAAAACATGCTTTTAGAGCCACAGGGACCAAAGCTATAGTTTTCAAGATGCAGGCGCACCAGGGATTTTTGAAGTGACTATGTTCTGTTCTTCATTGCTTTCCTAAATCTTAGCATCTTATTTGCCTTTTGGTCACTGCTGCACTTAACTGCCACATGCCCAATATCTTCCTCCAAACCTGTGAACACATATGTAAATCCTGGACGACTGTTCTTCATCTGCATCACTGCACACTGAACTGCAACCATTACTTTAGCCTGCAGTCATTTTCAATAATGTTCAGTCCCCTAAACTCAGGCGTCTAGTCCCATTTTAGGTCCAAGGCCATCCCAGCTTGCATCTGAAGGCACAGGTTTCCTAGAAGCCCTGTGTCACATCCACCAGCCCTATCATAAGGACGTCTTGGGCTCCCTGGGAAACCTCAAAGAGCTCTAGACACCAAAGTTTGCTATTCTCAGAAATACAGAACATCTCTTCAGTGTTCACCATTCATCGAGACCATTTAGAAATAAAATGCTGGACAGCAGAGGCCCAGTGCAGGGTTGCCCTCCTTGGACCATGAAAATGAGCCATTCACTAGTATCTTACTTCTTTCCCACCTTCCAATCAGCCATTTCTTTCACATCCATAGTTGCACAGATTTGGGGGTGGGAGGGAGGGTGAGAAAGGAACATCTTTATTTCAAAGACCCTACTGCATGCCCTCTTGAAATCCAGGTGAGCTCTATCAGCTATCACCTTTTTTCCACATATTGCTGACAGTACAAAAGCCACACTGATCCCATCTCACAGTTCACGCTCCACTGATATTGTGACTTTAAAAAAACATACCTGACTGCAAAAGAAGTTTGTGGGATTGCAACGCAACAGTCAGAACAAGCAACCTGCAGTCCTCAAAATCAGTAGCGCTACTTCCATCAGTTTGCACAACCAGATAAAACAGAAAACAAGAGCAAGACACGGAAACACAGTGCAAGGAAAAGGAGCATACTGGGGAAGAACGTTGGTGGGACATGAAGGGAAGAGAAGAGCCAACAAGAAGGTACACATCAGATCACTGAAGGAGAAGCACGACTCCTCTCTTGGTGCACCACAGGAGATCTGTACCACTTTCAGCTCAATGTTTAGCAGGTTTCATCCCAATTGGACTTTTAAAATCATATTTAGGGCTGTGAAGCAACGTACACCCACTGCACCATCGCCTTCTCTCTGCCAAACATCACTGGTGAACCACTGACCCTTGTTCTCTCCTCATTTTCATGCGCCTTTTATTTAGGGGACTTCTTCAGCTGGGACAATCCCTGCAACAGGAGTCTGGAGAGGTGGTAGAAATCTCATTCTCCGAGATACTGAAAACTGCACCGAACAAGGCTCTGATCCACCTTTGAAGTTGGCCTTGCTCTGAAAGGAGGCTGGACCAGATGTCCTCCAGAATTCCCTTCCAGTCTGAATTATTTGATGATTCTGTAACCTTTATTACCATAAAGCTCAGTGCTGCATCAGAACGACAAAATTACAGTCTGCTTACACAGCCTTAGTGACAGGGACAGACCAAAACAACCCCAAGCCGCCAGTGCTCTCATGCATCTGCTATTTCCTAAGAAAAGAATCTGAAAGATATTTCATCCGTTCTCTTCCTGTTTGAGAAGTTTCATATTTCCAGTGCACTAATATAGCCTTGGCTACCAATAAACAATCCAGAAGGAAAAAATTTGCTGACAGTGCAAGAAAAAAAAAATTCTTATCGGACGCCGTTTTCCTTCCTTCCCATCCGGAGGGGGAGGGGGCTCGGTCACACTCCCACATGATACACCCTCAGATGCAGTTTTCCAGCAGGCTGCAGAGACTACATCATTAATTCAATCTTCCAGTACAGTCACACTGCTCCTGGCTTCACTTTGCTAAGTGCTGGTGACAAGGAAGAGACTGAAACCCACGACCATCATAATGAACAAACTGGTGTCCCATGAAGACACATGAGCAATCCTGTTGGTTTCTTTTTAACCTGTAATCCCAGGCAGTTTCCCCACATGATTATTACACCTCCGCAAGTTTTAAGGGGTTGCACAACTTCTAGCCCTGCCTATCTGTTGTCAGAGAGCAAGCTCAGTTCCCCTTGCATTTTTATTGACCTGCTCCAGGTTTGCTAGATACAGCAATTACATTTGCCTTAGCTCTCATCTAGCTTTCCTGCTTTCCTCCCCCATGTTTGCAGTCATTGCTTTCACACCTCATCAACGTTTGGCCAAATTCACAAAAAAAATAACAGCTGTTCAGATAGGATTTGAACAAAAAAAAACGTGACCAGTCTCACTAGCTGGACTGAACAATGCCGCCAAGTGTCCTCTACTCTGGAAGCTGCTCGATGAGAAGTCACATCAGGAAGACTCTGAGCAAATGAAGCTGCCACATATCCCCTCTAGCAACAGCTGGACACTGCAGTTCCTGCAACACAAACACTCTTGTCTCCTTGGGGCTGCAAATGAACACCACGTTTTTACTTCATGACTATCTGGGAACAGGGGCTGTGCTCCATTTTCAGCCCTTAAACCATCTCCATGAACAGAATCACAGAATCAATTTGGTTGG
>NW_009596860.1:0-1639 GCF_000690535.1 Cariama cristata
GGGGGTCCAGGGGCTGAGCTGTGCATCCCAGAGGGAAAAGGAGCCAGGATGGGTGATGGAAACCAGGTGGGAGATGCCGATGAGGGTCGAGGGAGGTGTTGAAGGGGTGGTAAGGCCACAGCAATGTTTTGTGGTGAGCCGATGTTGAGGTTGCCGGGGTGTGCCGCAGCCCCCCCGCGCCTCCAGTACCTCCTGGAACCCCTCCACACCGCGGTGCACACGGAGCGGGGTGCCACGGCCACCCTGCCCTGTGTCCTGCGTGCCCTGCCCCGCAACTACCGGGTGAAGTGGAGCAAGGTGGAGCCGGCCAACTACCGGGAGAGCATCATCATCATCACCAACGGGCTGTACCACAAGAACTACGGGCCGCTGAGCCCGCGGGTCCGCCTGCGGCACAGCCACCGCTACGACGCCTCGCTTACCATCACTGACGTGGCTTTGGAGGATGAGGGACGTTACCGCTGCCAGCTCGTCAACGGGCTGGAGGACGAAAGCGTCTCGCTGACGCTCCACCTCGAAGGTGAGCCTGGGCTCCCTCCTGCCGCATCCCCCAGGGATGTGGGGGAGAGCCGAGAGGGGACCCTGGACTGGACCGAGGGTCCACGGCTGGGATGCAACGCCCCACGCCCCAGCCTTACCTTCAACGCCGAATCCCCTGGGATAATAAGCCAAAACCTCCTTGGGGAGAGCATCTCCTTCATCCCTGTCCCCCCAGGTGTCGTTTTCCCCTACCAACCCAGCAACGGGCGCTATAAATTCAACTACCATGAAGCCAAGCGAGCCTGCGAGCAGCAAGGCTCCCGCCTCGCTACCTACCAACAGCTCTGCAAAGGTGAAACATCCAAAAAAAAAACCCCTCATCCACTCCAAAACGCACCTCACCGGGTGTGAGGGAAGGTGCTGAGCCACCTCTTGCCCCGTAGCCTGGACGGAGGGTCTGGACTGGTGCAACGCCGGCTGGATCCTCGACGGCACCGTCCACTACCCCATCATCAACTCACGGGAGCCATGCGGTGGCCGCCTTCTCCTGCCGGGTGTCCGGACCTACGGGGCCAGGGACAAGCAGAAGGACCGATTCGATGCTTTCTGCTTCACCTCTGCTCTTCAAGGTAGCGCTGGGTTCCCCCATCCCTCCCACGGCAGCACCGAACCCCAATGCCCCCCCGGATTTGCATCAGGGTTGGAGTTATTCCCAGGAACTCATCCCTGGCGGCCGCTCACCCACCAACGTCCCCACCCACCCCCAGGCCAGGTCGCCGGGGCCGCCGGAAGTTCAAGGAGGCCGGGCAAGCGTGCCGCAACCACGGGGCAGCCATTGCCAAAGTGGGGCAACTTTATTCCGCCTGGAAGTTTTCCCAACTGGATCGCTGTGATGGGGGGTGGCTGGCGGACGGCAGCGTGCGGTACCCCATCACCGCGAACGTTGCGGTGGGCTGCCGGACCCCGGCGTCCGCAGCTTTGGCTTTCCCAGCAAGGAACTGCGAACCTACGGTACCTACTGCTTCGTGGGGAAGTAGGAACGTCGGGAGGAGAGGTGGGCTGAGCGGAGGGGACGGGGGTGGGACGCTGGCCCTCGTCACCCGGCCCGATAGCTTGAGATGGGGTACGAGGCGGGGGGGTGTCTCCCAGTGATTTCGGG
>NW_009596861.1:0-237 GCF_000690535.1 Cariama cristata
GCCCGCGCCGTGGGGCCTCTCTCGGGCTGCCCTGCTGGAGCCCTGCGCTGCCGGCAGAGCCTGTCTCGCTGCCCGCGGCCTCGAGAGGCGACGTGAGGGAGCGTGGATGAGGCTTCCTCCATGTTTGTTTCTTTCCTCAGGGGAAGACCTGCAGCCCGAGGCGCAGAGCGGAACGTCAGCTTCTAGCTGATGGAGGAGCTGGAGGGTTGATGGAAGTATTGGCTTAAGGACCCCACG
>NW_009596861.1:268-21731 GCF_000690535.1 Cariama cristata
TCGATGGTATTGCGGGCCTCTCTCGGTTTCCTATGGCCAACGCGCCCAGCGCGGGGGTGGCAGCTGCAGACCCCCGGGTACTGGCCTTAGCTGCTCAGGTCACTGAGAGCAGAGAACAGGACATCCCTCTGCTACTTCTGAAGTTAAAGGGTAATTCATACCGTTTCTAAACTGAAAAGATGAGGTAGTGAAGTATGGACAGCCCTTATTCCTTCTGTGTCCTTAAATACAGGAGGTTTTTCTGAATATTTCTGGCAGGGCTAGAAACTCTCTAAGGTTCATAATACAGCTTTTCCTGAGGGTAGTATTGAGTGGCATTTAGCTTGGCAACAATAAAGAGGAGGAGCTGGGAAGCAAATGGAGAGGAAGTCTTTTCTCCTTCTCAGCTGTCGCCGTGTTTGTTAGACCCCTGCTGATGTGAGCAAGGATCTTATGCTTAGTCAGATCATTTCTCCCAGTGCTTTTGGGTAGAGAGCTGGAGTGGTTGTCTTAACATAGAAACGCAATGACCAGCTCCTGTGTGACTCCCCCTGTCTTTTGCCACATAGTCACTGCTCATAGAAATGGCAGAAACAAGTTAGGTCTTGTTCTAAATTGGGATGTAATTATAAGGAAGCTATATGTTTCACAGTGGTTGTGGTTTTATCTGGCCTAGGAAATTCATACAAATGGACTAGTCCCAAGTAATGTGTGTTACTACTAAATGTGTAATGAGAAAATGGAAAACTAAGTTTAGCTTTCCTTCCTAATTTTCATGTAATGTAACAAATGGATTGTAGCTGTAGGAGTGAAAAATGCTGATAAAATATTTTATGCTGTTATTCACGCTTTTAGAATGACCATAATCCTGGCTCTGTGTACACATATTCCTCTTATGTTTTGGAAAAAGACAGAAAAAAAGAATCTTGCACAGGAGAATCTTATGCTCCTCTGTCTCTATCCTGCTTTCTTCCCACAGGAATTTTGAATAATGCTTCCTTGGGATGTGAAGAATCAAAAAAAATTAAGCAAGATATATACGATTATGATCTTACTCAGTACTGCATGCTGGTCCTTAGACAAGACCACTTTCGACTGCATGGAGGCTGGGCTACTGCTGCCCAGCTAGCAGAGATATTAAGGTAAAAAAAAATTGCTAAGAAGTTTTCATCTTGTTTTCTTTCTGGTCTTTCATCTTGCTCTTTTTCTTTTCAAGCTGTAATACACTGGCTCCCATCCAGAACAAGGCTTGTTGTTCAGGAAAGGCTGGGGTTAAAGTGCAGGGAGCAGTCAAGAGCAGAGGGGTCAGGCATACCCTAATTGGTCCTGTTTAATTCATTAACATTGTGTTTCATTGAGCTGGGTAAACTGTTTGGTGGGAACAGTTTTTGTGTTGGCTTTACCTTTTTTTGTGAACGGTACTCATCAGTGTCACAGTTCTTACCTAGTAATTGCTAATTTTGAATTGCAGTTATTTAAAACAGTTTGTTTACTTAGATTTCATCTTGCAAAAATCTTCAGCCTGATTGACTCATAGCTTGGCTTGACTATTTAAGTATCTATTTAATATACCTATTTTAAATACCTATTTACATTTTAAACATAATAGAGGACACAGTTCATACAGACTAGATAGCTTGATGTAGTGATATTGTGAGAATGGCATTATTAAGTTTAATTCATAGCTAGTAAATAAGATAACTTTAAACTCAAGTCTCCAGTGATCCAATCTCAATTTTTGATGTTAGGAAAAATAATAAGTTTTAAGTTTTCCCCAAGTTGTACTTGATTTTGGCTTAACTAGGGAGCAAAATTCTAAGGCATGAAGCAATTAGGCAACCATCTCTTATTTATGCCATATCTGCACTATGAATTTTTAATGCCAGGAATTTCACTAAGAGATGCAAGATTTATCACCAGAGTTGTGTGATACTTAAATCATCCCCTATAAGCTATTTCAGTTTGCAGAGAAAGATGAAATTTATTTTAGCTCTAAAAATGTCATTTTGTAACTAGATGAATCTCAGCTTCATGCCTGGAATTTGCTTTCCTAGGGCTTTGGTAAGCAAAGCTTTATGTGTGTGCATTCACAAAAATCTAACAAAGCCTAGATAAGACGTCAGAAAGCAAAATTCATAAAAAGTTAGGAAGACTCTTTTGTCGCACTAGTATCAATGCTGAGTACAGAATTGAAAAACTTCCCAGTTGTAAAACGTGCAATTTCTTGTAAAAAGTCTTCCAGAAATGACCGATGTGTTTGCGGTGAGTAAATAAGAAAACTGAGATCTGAAGAACTGATTTCTAGCCCACATGTATTCCTTAGTTAGAGGAAAGTTGTAGACAGACTTGCTGAAGATTTTGTGGTAATTTTTTTAATACGTATTTTCGTTGCCTGATGTGCACCCCCTTCATCATCAGGCTTCCTTTATCAGGTTTTTGTCTACCTTTCTATTTTGCCCTTTTTTTTTTTTTCTCTCTTTATGACCATCACAGCCCTTCCCTAGCATGTGGAACAAGCCTGAGCAGATCCTATGAAGCTAAAGGAGAAAGTGCCTTGAATATGTTTTAAACTGAGACATGCCATAGTCAGTAGTAATATACTTGCTGTCTCCAGCCTGCAGTGATTCCTCTTCCTTTTGAGGCAGCTACCTTGGAGCCAGTCACAGCAGTTAACTGTTGTTCAGTCCTGAATTGTCCCATGCCAGTGAAGCATTTCTTTTCTGATGACATGACATTCATTCAAAGCTGTTCAAACAGGCCCTCGACTATTCAGGTTGATTTTTTTTTTTTTTTTCCCTTTCCATTTCAGTCATTGTTGTGTAGGACTAGAGGTGAAAGATCCTGAGGAATTTTACAAGAAATTTCTTCCTTCGGCTGTAGACAACCTGCTCTTTTTGGGAAGACGCTTGCAAGCACGATTTATCCGAGCAACCAAGGTATTTAAATTTCATAGTTAAAAGAGCAGAGAACCTCTGTAAACTTTCCAAGGCTACGTATTGTGTAAGTAGGATATTATTCTAGGGATACTGTATTATGAAAATTTATTTTCCAAAAATTACAGTAGTTTTTCTTATGCCTTGGGACTTTGAAACTGAAATCCATCATTGTGGAGCATTTAGTCCATTACATGTGCAAAGCTAGTTTGTTACCATGGGTTTATTTAGAGAGTTTGTCTACTACTTCTCGCAAGTTTTAAAGGTAGGGGGAAGGAATGCAATTACAAGTAGGGTACAAGAATTAGAGCAGTACGATAGAAAAAAATGCCTTACAAATGGCAGCATCCCAGTCATGGTAGTGTCTTTTTAACTTTGAGTATAATTAGTTCAGTCTTTGTAATGGCTCTGTTCCCACTGCTTTATTCAGTTTTACAAAAAAGGTTTAGGATGTCTTAAGATTTTAAATCAGATTTGTCGAAGTTTGTTTGGCCATTCAATTTCTGATGCAAAATTGGCAAAAAATTCTAAAAATGCTTGCTGCTGCTGAGCCTGCACGTTGGGAACCCCAAAGGCAGACTTTGTGAATTTGTAGATCTGAACACTTTCTCACATTTCTTTCCCTTTTTGCAGAGAAGAAGGGTTTTGCCCAGCTAGGTTCCCTCATGAGTTTGAAGCATTCCGAGTTCCAGAATCAGAAGAAAAAAACCCAACAAACGAAACCCATGAATAATTTAAATAACCAACCTCATGGATTCTGATAGTTTCTCTTAATATCCCCGTTTCCCCATAGTATCTCATTTCTTGGCTCACTGGCTTCGTGCACTTAGTCAAAGTTTTCCTACAGAGTATTGTGATGAACTCAACAAACACAATCAATTCTCAGAAATTATCAGTAGAGTAACGTATTTTCTGTTAGTTCAATACTTTAGAGGTGCATTTAGTGCTTAAGAAGGAAGCTTCCTGAATGACATTCCAGGAGACTCAGGTCTTATCTGCAATATGTAATTTCCCCCACACTTTCTTATTATGTCTCAGCCTACATGCTACTTGAATCATGCTTGTGGGTAAAGATTCCTTTTGAATGCAAATGCAGCCTATGTTATAATTAGTGCTTTGGTTTTAAACCTTGTGGTCTCAGAGGTGACTGGGTACCCAGACTTGGTGGTTGCTCAGTGGAACTTTGGAAATCCCACTCTACCAGTGGAGAATTGTAGTTTACTCTGCTTTCATTTGCTTTTTGTACAAGCCTTTGAAGTCAAGGGAAGTACCGAAATAGGTTTCAGAAACTGACATATTGCCAAAACACAGAACAGATAATATTACAGCTTAACTTATTACTGTGATTTTGTATCTCTCGTTGTCAGTAAGAACCAAATACAAAGTTAAACCATGACTGACGGCTGGGACTTACAGCACGGATCTAGGAATAGGCTTTCCAGAGTTTCACTTGTGGAGGCTCTAATGTGGGAGGTACCAGGCCAAGTGCTTTATAACATAATTTGTCAGCAATGTAGTACTATCAAAAGCCCCTTTGCTGTCCCACACACCCAAGATTTTAGATTTCCAGTGGCCTGCTCACACGTGGAATACAGACTCTAGACTATGCGTCTGTATGTGTGTTCACATGTTAAAACCTGGATTCTTCTGGTCATTTTTTCCCGTCCAGTGTTATCACAGGCAAGCACGTAACACAGTCTGTTTGGCAAACTGATCAAACTTCAGATTAATAGTGGTTTGGTGTTTGCTCCCAGACTTCCAACTAGGAGGTGCTTCTGAAGCCTCACTGTGGCAGTTTTTAGGAACCTTTTCCATTTTAACTGTGTCCTTGGCCACTTTGTACCCTTTTTCCTGTGCTTTAATCTTAAATAATGTATTTCCCACTTTGTGGATTAGATCTATGATGCATTTATACTGAGCTATTATTTATCTTCTTAGCCCTCCTATGGTATCAAATATTTTTCAAGGAGTAAACAAGACTTCTCTCTCCCTGTTACGATTTTTTCAGGAGTGGATGCTTTTTTTTTTCCCAGTCTGTTTAGAGTTAGTTGATTGATCTCTGGCCTTGAAGGACTCACAAGTTGGGGTTTTTTTGACTGATTACTACAGTTTCACCAACCTCATCTGGGAACTTGATGGAGTTTTGGTCTCCAAATCCCTGAAGCATACAGACCTTCCCACTACGTCAAGCTGAAGCCCTCAGTGAAGATATGTACACGTGCTTTTAGCTACTTCTCTTTTGTTTAGGATGAAGAAAAGCAAGATTTTTTACGCTGGTTCCAAACAGTAGCTGATGCCATCTGCTGGCTGTTCGGTGGGCATATTCAACTAGCAACGTGCGGTAAGGGAAAAGTAAATCCATAAAACACCTGAAAATTTATAGCAACTACAGGTATCAAGAAGCACTCTTAAGCTAACCTAAAAGGGAAATGCTTCCCTTCTAGTCTTTCAGAGACAAACATTAGAAGTGTTTTCCTGTAATTTCCCTTTGTAATTCTATACCTTTAAAAAAACAGATATTTGTTTTCTGATAAAGCACATTTGATCGTTTTACCTGTGTGTGATTAACATATGCAGAAGTTTGACCAGAGTGCATTGTCGGCCCTGAAAAGTGGCTTGAGTTGAAAACAGATTTGTTGAAAACAGAAGTTGTTGCCGTGCCAGGAAATTTTACAAATATCTAACAAACTTCATTATACACTTCTGACCAAAATAATCTTTCAATTAAACCAGTGTTAATCGCACTGATTTTAAAAAGCAGAATTTGGTTGTTTCTACTATAGGACAAAAACCTAAGGATCATAAGATGTGTCCTTAAAAACAGACAGCCAGAAAAATTACTAAATATGTAGACAGTGATACACTGGAATAAAAAATATGGTGCTTTAACAACATCAGTGGACTTGTATTAAATAAACCTGGTATAACAAACTGTCAAGGTTGAAGCCCTTATCTTTTCCAGATATTGTTGCCTCAGTGATAATTCCACTATTGTAATAAGAAACTGGTGCTAGTGTAACGTAAAAGGTTTTAAAGCTTTTATTCCATTGCAACACCAGTGCCTGAGGGATATCCAAAGGCAGAAAAAACAGGGCTCAACATGGTTTTTGGATGTTGAAGTAGTTTACTTATTCCAGTAAGTTTCAGTGTAAAAATCATAAAAGAGGGAGTTTGTTCTAGAAACAGTATCTGGTTTTACTTGCTATGGCTTATGTTTCATAATGAAGTTTATTTGTTTTATGGTATTTCAAGTCTGGTTCTGATTGTATGATGTATGTTTGCTTGTTTTTGTTTTTTTGCAGTACTGCAAAATGATCACTTCCTGCGGTTGTTAATAACAGATGATGTTGAAACAGCAATTATAATGATGTCTATTTTACACAATATTTTGAGGGTTAATAGGTTAGTTGTTTTCATAATACTGATTTTTCTGAATTTTTAATTTAAAACTCCGTTTTCATTACTGCTTGGTAAAATAGAATTTTTTCATCTACAAGAATTGTTGTAGGATTATTTTTTTTTCCTAGACTTTGTTGTAGAAATAGAAAACAATAGCTATTTTTTTTATCTTGTTGTTAAATTGAGGGAATGGGAATCAGTTGATTGAAACAGTAGTACTGTCTGGATCAGATTCCTGGTCCAGCTGGCTGGGTATGTTGGCTTGCTGAATGCCTAACATATCTAAACAGAAGTCACTGTTAGAAAGCTCATAGTTTGTAATTAACACTTCAATTCTGTGTGTGTCCCTCCTCCTTTTTTTTTTTTTTCTTTTCTTTTTAAAGTTCTGTCTTGCTTGAGGTTGATGAAGAGACCCTTCACTCTGTTTTGGATGAACTTGTTTATAAGCTTTCAGCTACCGCCAATCCTGCCGTAGGAAGCGCTGCTACAAAACTGCTATTGTTGGTGGCAAAATTTTGCAAGCAGCTTGTGAAGTTACTCGCAGCTCGCTACAAAGGTTCGTAAACATGCATGGAACCAATCACTCGGCCTCCCCTTACATTCACTGTAAAAATACAAAGATGGAGATTTCCCATCTTGGTTCAATAACTATCCAATACAGATGGAAACTGCAGTGCTGTGTTGGGTGGTTTTTTCCTTCTGTTCCTTTGCATTGTCGTTTAAGGTGCCACGCCTCTTTCTGTTTCCTAGATTTATTTTCTTCTGTGTGTTGAGGACTCTGCATGTGGCAACTTGTCTCTTAAAACTGTTGTTTGCCACTTCCAATCTGATGGGCTTTAGTTTTTTCTGTGTGATGTTCTGCATCTTTTTTCCTGTGTAGGTTGGATATTGAGAGATCCTAGTAGCAGGGTGCCTGTACTGCCACAGTAAGAGCTGCGTGTCAGACATCTGCCCGTGTGCTAAGGCTCACTAATCCAGAAGCATGAAAATTTTACTTAAAGCCAACTCCTGACCCTGGTTGTTACTGGTCTGCTTATCTGATAGGTGCTGTTCTGTTACTGAGGAGCTGACTGACTTTTGATATCCAAGTAATTGGAATGAACTCTTACCAAGAATTCATTAAATGAGTTTATTGTTTTGTCTTGATGCCTATAGATGAGGAGGCTGAGTATGCATATAATTTACTCTGTTACTCATTATTTAATTCGGTGTCCCATTTAATGTTTCTGTCTCTAGCCTAGCAGGGAGCTCCAGGAAACCCCTTTGTCCCCTGTCATGCCCATGGTGACTAAGAAAGAGGCTTTGATGTTTGCCAGGTCTTATATATTCTGGATGTTATTGATGGTCAAAACTACTTGTAAGGAGCCTTAGTCCTTTGGGGACAAGGACAGTAAGAAGTGGATATGCTAGACAAAAAGGTCCAATTCCCTTTTTTTATGCTTGTGCTGACTACTTATTAGGCAGTACCAGCCAGAAAAAGTTCTGGACCAGATGGGCAACTTTTGCCACCCTTTTACCTACAGAATTGAGAGAGGAGGCCTTCCTTTTGGTCTGAAAATAAGTATAATGTACCTAAGGCTGGTATCACATTGTGGATTCTTGTGAAGCTGCTGTGATGGTTTGATCATCCCAGCTGTAGAATGCTGGCTTGTCCAAAGAGGTGCAAGTCTCCATCAAAGATTATGCTTTATTTAGCTCTAGAATCACAATATGCTACAGTCATTTAGAGACTCTTCATCTCTCTTCTGTACGTGTTTTCTGTTTCCACTAAGAAAGAAAAAAAATCCCTTTTTTCCTCTATTTTTTTTAATGTTAGAGTCCTTATGTTAGTTTTCACTTAGGCTTTGGAATCCTTTAGATAGTTTGAGGAATAGCAGCAACAAAGCAAGCATTACAGCATTTCCACCATCTGGCCACCTCATTGAAGTAACTTGGCTTCACAGTGGCTCAGAGCTGTTACCAGTACGAGGTTCTTCTGTGTAAGCTTTCTCTCAGTAAAGGCAGCCTGCCAGAGGTGAGGATATCGCCTGAACCTCGCATCTCCAACACTAGCACAGTCTTTACATCAGGTTTCCAGGAGGGCCTGGTCTTTTTGTCTACATGAGCTGACACATCTGAGAGGCACACTTGAGGTACTCCCTGTCAGTAGCTGAAAGGTGCATATGGCTCTGTGTAGTCTGTACAGAAACTGGCAAATGGTTGCATCAGACCCACAATGAGGGAACTGCCTTGTGTAGCCAGGCTACATGCTTTTTCAGAGCTCAGGCAGCCTTAGGACACCCACAGTTGGAGTCTTGACTGTCTCTCTCCTGAAGTGTTTTAACTGTCATCGTCTTTCCAAAATGATGCATGTGCAATAGAACAGAGGTGCCATTTCTGTTTGCATGAAGGACTTTGTGCTCCATATCCATATCCTGTAAGTGTATATGAGTGTTGGAGTTGCCCAGTGTATGAATATGCTTATGGACAATGATTTGAAGATGGAAAAGTTACTCGAATCTGCAGTTGTTCAGGTCGTTATCCAAACACTTGTCTACCTCTTGCCCTCCTTCCTTCTCCCTCCAACTCCCTGCAGAACTCTCAAGCTCTGGGATTTGTCTGATACAAAGCTAAAAAACATGTGTTGCTGCCTACTTGTGTCCTGTGCACAGCACAGGGAGTGTGTGTGTTGTAGGGGGAGCACAAGTGTGCTTTTTATCTACTGTGAACCTAAAAAGCCATTTTGTCTCAGGGACTGGATGCACATGTACTCACAGTTAGACTATGCTATACAGATAAGGTATCAAAGAATTCTAGTTATAAATTAATAAATTTTATTATGAAAAATATGAAAGCAGTGCTAATAAAACCTAGCACTTGCATGGTGCTCTTAGTTCTTTACAGTGACTTACTGATAAGACACCGAAAGTACATTGATAATTTGACCGCCGCTTATGTAGACACAATAGATAGTGACTTGGACATACAGAATTACAATCACTGTACAATACTTCTTTGTGATGGCTGAAGCACCAGATATTCATTGATAATATTGTGCGTTGAAACTCAAAGATGACTGAACATGTTCAGTTCTAGTGTTCCTTTGCACGTAGAATCAGATTTGATTTTTTGACTTGAAAATTGTTAGTTTGAAATTCTGAAAAGAAAAATTCTCCTTAGTCATATCACATGCTGCTTCTCTCTCCCTCAGGATTAAAAGAGCTTTTAAGTAGGCAGTGGACTGGCAAAGGATTTGACAGGGATCTCAGTCAACTCTTGGACCTGCTATACTTGGAACAATCCAGTGGAAAAGGAGAAATGCAGGTGCTGAAGTTTAAAGATACTTGTATGTGAAATCCTAGTGACATGTGATTTATATATGTTTAGAATGGATTTATTCTATCACTTTGGTGATGCTTTTCAAAGCCTGTGTTATTTTTTCACTATATTAATAGATTTTTTTTTAATTTCTTACTAATTTTTTTCCCTCCGTCATTTCTGAAGACATCAAGAAATTGTCCAGTGGTTAAGGTATGGGACTGTGACTTGAGAGACTGACTTTCTGTTGTAGATTCACCATAGATCTCTATACCACTGTAGGGGAAAGTTAATTTTGTTTTGATAACTGTAAAACAAAAATAACTGTATCTGCTTTTCTTACATCAGTGTTACAAATTTAGATCTCTGAATTCTAGGCAGCATTCACATAGAATTAAGTCATATAGAGAAAATGTTCAGTAAGAACACCTGGGCTCTGTTCCCAATAAAAGAGACTATGTGCATTTTATGAATGCTTAACAACATTTTACATGCAGGTTTCTCAGAGACAATACTTTAAAGGAAATCAGAGTTATGTTTGTAGAGACCTGCTTTCCTCTTCAACAGAGCAGGGTGTTTTGTGTTTGGGTTTTTTTGGTTTGGTTTTGTTTTGTTTTAAATCCATTGAAGACTATAATTGATTTTTTTAAAAATTTTTGTTGCATTTCAGTGACTTCTAATCATACTGCAAATGTAACATTTTTCCTGCTCCTAATTCTCCAAACTTGTCTTTCTGTCCTCTCTAGTGTAGGTATTTTGATTGAATCACCATTTGAAATATCAAGTGCTTCAGGTGTTTTAAATATGAATTTGTAACATTGATTAATGCAGCTAATATATAATATATATATATGTGCTGTAGATTCATTTGTTTTCCACAGAGAGCATCAATCCAGATGATCAGATTAGCTGCCTTTGGAGCAAGTACAGGCTTCATGATAATAGCTATCTTATAAGACCTTAAATTCCCCAAGCTGTTACAAATACTGAATTTTGATGCATTTGAAAACTGGTGGGTTTTGACCAAATGTTGAGATTGTTCCAAATATGCCAGCAGTAATAAAGTGTTTTTATATGCAGAGAAAATATTCTACCAACTGCTTTATTAATTTCAGAGGCAGCATCAAGCAGCTTGTGTAATCCAGGCTATGTGGAGAGGATTTCAGACAAGGAAAAGGCTGAAAAAACTACCCCAAGCAGTCACCACTTTACAGAGAAGCTTCAGGTAAACAATATGGCTTTGTAAAAAGCACTAAAGAGAAGAATCTGTTAAGAAGGTTTGGTTTGGTTTTTCTCAGGTCACAGAATGACTGGAAAAGTTTAGGTCATCTAATTCGGTGTCCTGTTTGAAGTAGGGCCAACCTCAAAATGGGATCCGGCTACTCAGGGCCGTATGCAGTTCTGGAGGTCTCCAAGGATGGAGATCTCACCATCTTACTTGGACCCTGTCCTGGTGCTGAATGACTTGACTTGTGAAGAATTCTTCTATTACAGTCAGTGGGAATTTCCTTGTTGCAGCTCTTTACCACTGCCTCTTGTCCTTTTTCTGTGCACCTCTAAGAGTCTGGCTCTATAACGCTTCCTTTAGTGGAAGACAGAAGTAGAAGTGGAAGACAGAAATTAGATTTCCCTTCCTTTAGGCTAAACAAATGCACCTTGTCACCTGTCCTTGTATATCATACGTTACGTAGCCCTAATTGCCTCTGTTTGGACAGTCTCTATCCCTCCAGTTTGTCAATATCTGTCTTCTACTGGGGGGCCCAGTAGAGTGTGGCCAATATTCCAAGTGTGCCCTCAAGAGTGCTGAGTAAAGCAAAATAATAATCTTCTTTGACCTGCTGCCTCTGCTTTTGCTAGTGCAGCCCACTGCACAGCTAGCCTTTGTTACTGCAAGGACACACTACTGTCTCGTGTTCAACTTGTCACCCAGCAGGAACCCCAGGTCCTTTTTATGGGAGCTGCTGTCCAGGTAGTCAGTGCCCAAGCTGTACTGGTTCATGAGGTGATTTTGTACCAGGTGAAAAACTTCCCATCTAAATTTCCTGTTGTTTCTGATGACCCATTTTCTGTGTTTGTGGAGATTCCTCTTGAGTGTCAGCCCTGCCCTGCATGGGAGACTGTGATGACAGCCTTGATAAAGTCAAGGAAAATGACATCCACTGTTCTCCGCTTGTCCACAGAGCCAGTCATCTCATCACAGAAGGCAATCAGGCTGGTCAAACATGATTTGCCTGCGATAAATCTATGTTGGCTATTCCCGTTCACCTTCCTGCCTTTCCTGGAAATAGCTTCCCTAGGATTTGTTCTCACGTCCCAGGGCATAAGTTTGGGCTGACCAAAGGTTCCTTCATCTTGAAGATGCCTTTTTCCAGTCAGCTGTTATTTCTGGTAATGTAATGCCAATACGAGCTGTTTCACTACAGATTCTTTTAGCAGAAACATCCAAACAGTGTGCTTTTCCAGCAGTGCCAAACTGCCACTTCTGGTGCCAAAAGCTCCAACTGTCCCTTTCCCAGCTGCCAGACTTCTCCATGAAAAAACTTACTGCTATGATGCTTTTGTATGTTTTCTGTGTGAAAATGTATGGCATATGGAAAACTAAAAGTATGGCACACTGTAGGATGGGGTTGCACTAAATAGCACTAGAATATGATGTACTGGTGGTAGAACAATGAACTGGTTCACAGTTAACTTGACACAAAATTGCACTGTAAATTGAATGTGGAACTGTCTTGGAGTTTCCAATCTACCATGCCAGTGCTGCAGAAACCAAGACTCATAGTGTTTGCTCAGTATAGTGCTTGCAAGACTTTGTTCTTCATTAATATTTGAAGTCTTTGACTCTCAAAAGTGGAGTCACTTCAATGACCTAGAAATAGTATCCTCTGCCTTGGAGCAGCACAGAAGAATGAAGCTGCATAAATAATGCTTGTCTTACTTGAAGTAGAATTTCAGCAGTAATGTTAGCACATGTGAGGCTAACTCTTTTGTGAAATTTAACATAGGTTAAGGGATCTAAATCAAGTTCAGACTCCACAGCCGGTTTTTTCAGCCTTTTTTTGCACATGTTGAGCATTACCGTGTCAAAACTAGATCTTAGAAATCCATCAGTCAAATCACATTGTATTATGCTCAAGGTGTTAGAAAGCGGATGGTTACAATTTGGCTTCTAGACTGGCATTAAGAAGATACTAGACTATCTAGGATGCAATCTCTAAATTTTGGAAGATTTGCAGGGGCAAGCAGTGTGTCTATTGAGGGCCCCTAGCCACTTCCACTTTTGGGCTGAAACACCAAGAATGATATCCTTGTCACTCCTTTTTACTCCACCACACACCTTGAGCCAACATTCCTGCCCTCATCAGGCACCTTGCAAGCCTGCAAGCCAAAATCATAGTCCAGATAATGTGGATGATGGGCTAAGTCAAAACATGGTAAAGCAAAAGGTAAAGAGTTGCAGGGCTATTGGCAGTCAACAAGCTATCTGACTTTCTTGTGTCATATTTTCAGTATTGTAAGCATTAGTGCGTTCCTCTTTAGTAGTTCTTGAGTCATTTAAATGGACTTTTGAATGTGTTTGCTTAGTATTGAGAGGAACGGAAGTGTATTAATAATCCTTACAGTTGCGTGTGCGTGGCTTAGTCCCAATGTACTGAGTAAATATAGTAACTGTACAGCTCCAGTGTTGTGGTTTTTTTTTTTTTCTGTCTAGGTCAAAGCTGCAGTTAGTATCACGCTGAAAAGTGGTGTTTGGAATACCATAAGCATGACTTCAGAAAAGCTTTCAAGAGGAGTTTTTAATTTTTAACAGTCAGGGTTTGGTTATATTCACAGATTTATTTTAGAATAAGTGTGGTTAAATACTGCTGAGGTTGAAACTCCAAACTTGGCTCACCTGCAGCTGCAGTGAAAGATCTTAAACTCTGCAAGTTACAAACTTCTGAAGCTCTGTGGTTTCAGAAATGTCTCCTCAGTGAATATTAAAGCCTGTAATCTGTCCTTGAAGTTAGTTCACTGTTATATAGCTACTTGTAGAACTGTTGAAATGGCAATAATTTTTATTAATCATGCATCAAAAATCAAACCATTTTATTTATATAAGGAGATGATCAGAGGGAGGCTGATCTGTGCCATGAACTGCCAAAGGAAGCTTGGATCTTACTCCGTGTGTGTTTTACTTCTGTTCAGAGGCATTTTCCTGTCACAGTGTGGTCTTGTGCAAATAAGTCTTCTCATTAGGAGGAACAGAGAATGAAGATGAGTATGTGTTTTGCAGACTACATGGGAAAAAATCAGTATCAAAGAAACATTTAAATACCTGCCAGACACTATTGGTAGTTTCACAGGTGCACATCTGAGAAGTTCATGAAACATTCTTGTAGTTTTCCACCTAGCAGAGCTGATAAAAATTTCTAGGAAAAATTATGAATAATTTTATCAAGAAAATGTCATCAAAAGTCTTGTTTGATCCTCTGACATCATTCCACTTAGAAGTATAATATGTGCCTGTCTGGATTAAAAATGCAAAGATTTACAGCTCTAATTCACAGATACATGTGGACTGAAAACCTCTGGTCAATTCTGATGTAATCACATATGTCATTATCTGTCTCTGTAGGTAGATGTGTGGGCACGCTTCAAGTCTGCATTACTGTCATAAAAGGATTATGCTCTCTCAGATTGTGGTGGAGGCTGTTTTATCCGTTAGGGCCAGATCTTTAAATCCAGAGCATCTCTTTTACACAATAGCTTCCATCCCATCTTTCCACGCCCATTTACAGAGACTGAGGAGAAAGCACGATTGGTGGAAAAATTACAACTCTATACTAGCATGGGAAACACACAAATAACTCAATAGTACTGTAAGTCCAAAGGTATGTGACGTGCAGCAATACCAAAATTGGACATTAGTTCTAGTCTACGGCCTTCTTTTCCCCTTTCTGGCACCCCTTAGGCATGTGCTCTGCCCATTTGTTCTCTTTCCTGGTGCTTCAGGTGCTCCTTTCATTGTCCTTGGAAAAGTGCTAGAGGAGAGCAGAACTCAGGGCTGTGGGCTCAGTGGGGCTGCTCAGGACCTGAGTGGGCAAGTGATTTTGCTGCAATAGGAGAAGAGGAGGAGTCACATCATTACCTCATTGTGCGGTAAAATCTCAAGTGATAAGCTGCTAATGAGGTCAGGTCCTTTGGGACAAGAAGGGGTAGTGAAGGGAGGGGGAGTCCTAGCTCACAGCTCCTCATGCTTCCCTGAGACCATGTCGAAGTGGCCTCAGTAATTATTAGTATCAATGCATCAGTACATTTAGTATTAATATATTAGTCTCTATATGAATATGTTAGTGTATATATAATTGATATACAGGGTATTATTAGCTTAAGTACTCCAGGGCCAGTTACAGAGTTTTCAGTTGTCTCATCTGTGAAACATTTGCCAGGGCTTTTCCAATGTCAGGCACAGCAGGGCAACATCCTAACATCAAATTACAACAACTAGTATAGATCAGGAAGAATTTGCAAGAAAATTATTTCCTAGCGTTCTGCTAACAAAGTTGATGGAGAGAATGTGTCAGTCTGTATTTCCTGGAGAAAAAAAATCCCTCCAAATTTAAGAAGTGAGCCTTAACAGCCAACATTCTGATGTACTCTTGCAGTCAGTACAAAAATAATAGTATGTGTTACAGAAAGCAGGTGCCATGCATGCTGACGGATGCACTGAAAAAGGTGCATACTGGAGCAGATGGCTAATGTTGCTTTACCTCTTCCCCACATGATGGAATCAAAATTGTTGGTCTAGTTCATGCTGGCTGTCAATGTCCCCCATGGAGCATCATTCCCTTCAGGGTCCTTAGAACTTTATCCTAAGTAAAAATAGATCCTTTGATTTGATACCAGATTGAGTGACTGACTCAGAATTTTTCATGGCTATAGATAGTGTGGTAATTTGTTAGCATGCCGGTGATTTCTCATTGTTTGGTGTGGTCCTGCAGCCAGCAGCTGGGATGGCAGATTATTTTGCGGATTTCCTCCCTTGATGCTGGACCATTTAACACAAAGAGAAAGAAAGGTGCTTTTAGGAAATGTACAACTTAAGCTAACTGTTAATGTATTTGTGTATTGCAGAACTAAACGGGAACAGGAGCTGCAGCATTTACAAGAAAAGAAGGAAGATGAGGCTCTAAAACTGCAGATGCAACTCCAGAGACAGAGGGCCATGAGACTCTTCCATGAACGACAGCTGGCCTTACTGGAAATAGTCCATGCCAGTATGATTTATATTAAACTATATCACAAGATTAAGTTGTCTGGATCTCCTTCAGAACAGTTTCCCTAAATGTATTTCCTAATCTTGCATGTCTATTTGCACTGTAGTCTTATTGTCTTTTCTCCTGACCCAATGATCTGACAGAGAACGTGCAAATTCTACAAGGGCTTAGTAACTACTGGTCAAGATCTGCTGCCTTCAAAATCGTGCAGGAGAAAGGGAGACCCAGTTTGCTTCTGTTACACAGCTCCATTGGAACTACAAGTCTCTGAGACGTGACCCACAGCTACCGAACCTTGGATGAAGAGGGGTTTTTAACTGATAGCAGCCAAGCTTTTTTGGCTCTATCTAGTTTGAGGATTAAAAATAGGAACTGTTAAGAGATCCCAACCCACAGTCTTATAGCTGGATTTTTGTTACATTTGTAGGTCAGGTAAATAAGTACATGGAGGAAATGGAGGGGAAATCAGCATTAACTATCCAGAGATTCTGGCGAGGGTATAAAGCAAGAAGAAATTTTCATCAACAGAGACAATCTCTTAAGGAGCATAAAGCAGCTATCGTCATTCAGAGAGCAGTAAGTACACATAGTTTGTTCTAACGTTAGATAGGACTGAGTGGATTACTGTGATGCCTCAAAAAGCTCTGTTTATTCTCTTACTGTTGATGTAGCCGTAATTTATTAAAAAATTATTCAGAGGATGATAGTCTAGAGCCACAAGTTGCTTAGACAGGTTAAACCTTGCATAGGTTACAAAGCCTAATAGAGTCTTGTAACTAAAATACAAGAGCTGCCACTTTGAAACCTAAGGCTGGAATTTCACCATACTGCAGATGAGTCAGTAATTTATTATGAGTGTTCTTACTTACTATTTAGTATTCATGCTGACCATTGTATGTTGTCTTTTCAGCATCATAGCTGAATTTATGCTTTAACAGATGCAGTACTGAAACATTTTTCTTTCACTGATTGATTACAAACAAAGCGAGAAGACAAACTTCCTGTCTGTGATTGTCATATTCTTTACAAAGGCTTGTAAATTCTTGGAAAAACGAAGACGGAGGAGAGCTCTCCGTCCTTGGAAAGATCCCAAGGGACTGACTGATGAGCAGAGACTTGCTTTGCAGCAGAAGGTGGATGACTACATCAAATTGCATCCGGTGTGTTTCTTAGTCATTTCATAATTCGCATTAATGATGCAACATGAAATACTGTAGGGATGAAATATATTCAGCTTCATAAATTCTGATGAAGATAATATGTGTGAGGTATGCATATATTAACCCTGCATGTTTGACAGCAAGGCACTAGGATATTGGGGATTTTAACCATTAATCTAATAAAAAGGGTCAAAGCAAACTGTAACTGGAAAATTTATATACTTGATGATGGATAGCTTTGGAGAGAGCTGCAGAGGAAGCAAAATCAAGTTAACAATTAAGAACAGCATTTGCATTCCTTGTTTAGACATTATTCTGCCCCGAAAAGATTTTAAATAACCAGCTTCTAATGGTAATAAACTGTTCCTTTGCTCCAGGCTTCCCAAATGTCAGAAGAAAGGAGTAAAGAATTACATATGCAGGCCCAGGAAAAGCTAGCACAGTTCCTGTTGAGGAGCAAACTGGATGAGAGAGCAGCGCAGCGGAGAGAGATGTTACTGGCTCAGGTCAACACCGATGTGGAGCTGCTAATGAGTATGTGACTGCGCTGGCCATAGTTTTGATTACCATTTGGATTAAACTAATTTAGAGAGAAAATTAGAAGGAACAGTGGTAAAGCCTCATTTCAAAACCGAAATATCTTTCTTCCTTTGCTATATGCCTTATCTTGAGATTCAGACTTTGTTAGAGATTATCCAGGTGTTACTATAGGTTAAGTACACACACCTGCTTTTCACGGAGCATCTTATTCTTCTGCTAAAAGTCTCTCTGATTTGTTCACAAGAAAAGCAATGGCCTTGTAAAAGGCATTAAAATTTCTAAGAAAGGGATCTCACACAACCTCTTCCTCTACATTTGTTTTGCTTTGTTCTGTTTTCTTGTGTTGTAAGCAAGCTGCTGGTTGAAGTGCTCTCACGTCTTCCAGCTAAAGAGGGAAATCTTTGAGGTATGAATTCCGAGTCACGTTTTCGTTTTCTCTGGCCTGGCTTTATTTGAAACGGAATTCACTATTGCGCTATCTTAATTCCAGACAAGTAGCCTAGAGTGAAAGAGAGCGAGTAGCAAACTGCAGCCACCAGAGAGCACCCAAGCCAGGCAAAATTCAGCAAATTACTGAATTCCATTATTTAGTCTGTCACATGCTGTGTCACTGCAGCTCATCTCTCTCTGAACAGGCAAATCAGCAATACATTCTTACACTGGGCTGAGTCCCCCAGGCAGGGAATACACAGTGCTGCTGTGCCAGAGTAGTGCAAACACTACGCTGATGTCACCCTGTGACAGGAGCGCTTATCCAGCAGCAGCAACCAGGAGCTCCTCTTTCTCTTAGGTCATAAGTTTCACAAGAAGTCATTTTGGTGGATGCCACCACTGCACCTGAATGAAGTAGTCCTGCTTTACCCCCTTCTCCTCCCTCCCCCATTATGTATTTGTTTTTTTCAGATTAGCCTTAATTTGGATCACTTCTCCAATCAGGTTTATCATGCAGCCATGAAATCGTAATGCCAGCAAGGGGAAAGGAGTGACGTAGGACAGTGGGAAGTAGGAGGGCAGTGCTCCTTCTTTTTTTGTTTTTAAATACTGGTAAAACCGCAAACAAAATACAGAAAACTCTTCTCCTTGTTCTTACAGATGCGCCAGGGTTCACAGAGATCACAGAAAAAGATCTTGCTGTCTTTATGAGTCGATCAGTCCCTGTAGCTACCAAGGCAAGACAATCCCACAACACTATGCTGAAATACACTCACTGGCCATGGTGGAAGAAGCTTGGAGATGAGTTTGTGGAGGATGATGTCATTGCTGATGATGCCGTAAATGCAGAACTGAGAACTCTCTTTATTGGTGGAAGGAAATCCTTTTAGGTAACAGGTAGAAGAATTTCATACTCAACTAGACTCAGCTTGCACTGTGTATTCACTTGCGTGTGTTTTTAAAGAAGCAAAACATTTGAATTGTAAGACAAAGCATTGAAAAAGACCAAAGCCTTATTTTAGAGTATTTTACTTACCTTATTAAGAATCTCTTCCTGTACGTCAACAGTTAGATCCTATTGATTGTGCTGTTGCAAATAGGATTTAAATACTGTAGTTGTAAATGAGGGTATTTTATAATTTCTATCACCTTAAAAGTAAGTTCGTAACCTTTGGCTTTTCAGTTCTTATTCACACTCAGATGCATAAAGAATCAGGCCATTGTGAAAGCCTGGAATTTTATAGCAAAAAATTTTATCAGGTGATGTGCTTTGAGATAAAGATGGGTTCAGATCAAGCCAAGACACCAATAAGAAGTCAAGCAAGCACTAGGCACGCTGAGTGCTTACAGCAGGGTGGAACAGCTAACTCCAGTTAGCACAGGCAAAGCTTGGCCTGAGGAACCTCCACCAGCCTTTTGACAGCAACAAGGGAAAAACCAAAGGGAGGAAAAAAATGCCAATATTCTTGGATTATCTGGATTGTCGACAGCTTCTCTGGGCAACCTATGCCAGTCCCTCACCACCCTCACCGGGAAGAATTTCTTCCTTATACCTAATCTAAAACTTCCCTTTTCCAGTTTAAAGCCATTACCCCTTGTCCTATCACTACACGCCCTTGTAAAAAGTCCCCCTCCAGCTTTCTTGTAGGCCCCTTTAGGTACTGGAAGGCTGCTATAAGGTCACCCCAGAGCCTTCTCTTCTCCAGGCTGAACAAGCCCTACTCTCTCACGCTCCTTTTCATGCAGCCCAGGATACGGTTGGCTTTCTGGGCTGCAAGCGCACATTGCTGGGTCATGTTGAGCTTCTCATCAACCAGCACCCCCAAGTCCTTCTCCTCAGGGCTGCTCTCCATCCTTTCTCCACCCAGCCTGTATTTGTGCTTGGGATTTCCCCGACCCAGCTGCAGGACCTTGCACTTGGCCTTGTTGAACTTCATGAGGTTCGCACGGGCCCAGCTCTCAAGCTTGTCCAGGTCCCTCTGGATGGCATCCCTTCCCTCCAGCGTGTCAACTGCACCACACAGCTTGGTGTTGTCAGCAAACTTGCTGAGGGTGCGCTCAATCCCGCTGTCCATGTCACTGACAAAGATGTTAAACAGCTCCGGTCCCAATACCGACCCCTGAGGAATGTCATTGGTCACTGGTCTCCACTTGGACATTGAGCTGTTGACCACAACATTTTGATTGCAACCATCCAGCCAGTTCCTTACCCACCGAGTGGTCCATCCATCAAATCCATGTCTCTCCAATTTAGAGACAAGGATGTCAGGTGAGACAGCGTCAAATGCTTTGCACAAGTCCAGGTAGATGACATCAGTTGCTCTTCCCTTATCCACCAATGTTTTAACCCCGTTGTAGAAGGCCACCGAATTCGTCAGGCACGATTTGCCCTTAGTGAAGACATGCTGGCTGTCACCAATCACCACCTGATTTTCCATGTGTCTTAGCATAGTGTCCAGGAGGATCTGCTCCATGATCTTGCAGGGCACAGAGGTGAGACTGACTGGCCTGTAGTTTTCCCAGGTGCAAACTGCCACCCCACATCATGTCTGCCCACTCTGTTGGCAGCGCTCCTGGTTGCCAGCGCTCCCTTGGGCTGCCGTTTCCCTTTAAAAGCATGCAGTTCTTTCCACAGCCAACGCAGAGCATTGTAACATGGGCGCAGTCCAAACTGTTCTATGGGATTGTAGTCTCAGTGTGACCATCTGGACCATCAGCTCTGTCTGCTTAAACCATGCAGATGCTGTTTAATCCTGAAAGGTCAGCAGCACAGGGCCCCTGCAGACACTGTGACCTGGTACACAGTAAAAACCTACAGTCGAGGGCCAAAGGCTGCTGCTTACCGACGTACCCAGAAAGCAAAGAGAACTCAAGGCTGCAGCTAGTGCCATAGGTGCCTGCACTGTTTTTTAGGTGAGAGGCCCAGAGAGTCTTAAGTGTTAGATCTGACCTCATGGCAGAGGAGGAAAAAGTGCAGTGATTTCTGCCAGCTCTATATGGGCAGCAGTACTGGTTCAGCATGTTTGTTTTCCTTTCTCTCTAGAAGGTTTTGAGTTTTAATTTTAGTGGAGATGAATGGAAAACAAATAAATAGAAATAGTGGGCAGAAGCCCAAGCCCTTTCAGATGCAGCTGATACACTGAAATTAATAACTGGACAGCTGCCAAGAAGAAGAGCTGTGCTCTATGTTAATTTTTTTAAGAGCTTTGATTTGGAAAGCACTGAATTGGCTCTTAGTTCCTTTCTTGGAGAGTTAACTGGTGGAACAATCCACTAAGTATTTGCCAGGACACTCGCCTGTGTCTGTTGAGTTACATATTGTTCTGCACAGCCCTGCTATTAGTTTTAGGCTGTGCCCATAACAAGACAGGTGCCCTGCAACCACCCCAGTGGAGGGGCTGGGGGCCAGTCACCAAGTGCTCCATGGGGTGGAAGCTGCCCCCCAGCAGCTGCCAAGCTCTGG
>NW_009596861.1:21762-22964 GCF_000690535.1 Cariama cristata
AAGGCCCAGCGTCTCTGGATGAACCGCAGCAAGCCAGCTGTTCCCTGGCAAATACATGAGTCCTCTGTACACATCAGAGTCCCCTCTGCTGTGCAGCCACTGACCCAAACTATTTTGAGACAGCAGCTTCTGCTGTTATGTTTATTCCTAATCACCCTCATTATAACAGCTCTTTAGCGCAGGGGGATGTTCACAAAGGTGCTTTGCTTAATGTATTTTATGTAAAGAGATGAGCCCCCTTGGCCAGTGTTAAATACCAAGTGAATTATAGAGCCATCTCACCAAAAAACCATTTATTGTAATGGCCTCTGCCACTCACTGCCATTGGAGTGGATAATGAACTCCCCCTTTGGAATATGCAATTTGCTGGATAGTGGGGTTTTTTAAGTGAACAGAGAGCCTGCTGGAGGAATTTAAGTTGCTGGGTCATTTATTACCAGCCCAGCAGCACAAATTCCCTCGCCCCACCACTGCCCTGGTAAATAAAAACACCTCTTCTTTGTGCTTGTCACCAAGAGATCTCAATCATCTCCATTTTACAGACCAGGGAAACCGAGGCAAGAGAGCCACAAGGGAACATGCCTATGGCCATACATAGCCCTATAACCTGTCACTTGTTCCCGTCACTGTCCCAGGCAGAACAAGCCAGAAAGGAGCCACTGCAGCATGCTGGGGCAGAGCTGGGAGATGCTCTTGGATGCCAGTTGCTGTGGCCAGCTTGCAGCCTGGGCCCAGCAAAAGAGATCCCTGAGCTCCCCTGCTGCCCCCCTGTCCTCATGGGTGGGAGGCATTTGGCATAGCTTGGTTCATCCTCTTTTCAGGTCCTCCTATGCCACCGCAGGACATGTTGCTGGTGGCTTATTTCACTGCAGCTCCTTCTGGGATAAAATACTCCTGCCTGAATACTGGGAACAGATGTAGACAGCTGAACAGAAGCCACCTCCAGCCTGCTACCAGGTGAACAGTCCTGTCTGGGTTATACAATCACCCAAAAAAAGACTGTAGGAGAGGCCGTGAGCTGAGATGGCTCCAGTCCTGCTTGCCTGCCTGCCTGCCACAGACCACAGGCATGCCCAGAAAGCTGGGAGCTGTTACTCTCGCATAAATGTGCAGCACAGGTGGTCCAGCGAGGTAGGAAAAGGGGCAGAATTTGGTTATGCCCGGCAGGTCTGGGCTGTGCCACTTCGGCGAGCAAGCAGGCC
>NW_009596861.1:23035-25206 GCF_000690535.1 Cariama cristata
GGGGGGGGGGTGGGCCCGCTGTGACATGAGGAGGGGCAGCGGTGAAGCCGGAGCTGTGAAGGCAGCGGTGTTCAGGTCATTAAATATTGATGCCATCTAAGCTGGCCTGTGGGGGCGATTTAGCTGAATTGCAGGTTTCTGTTGCTGTGATAAATTGGACCAATTTGTCATGTGGTTTTGTTTCTTTGCTCCCGTAAGTAAAGCTATACAGGAACGTTATTGCTACAGCTTCAGCAGCAGCAAACAATCTGGAAAACAAAATCCTCTGATGGATATGGATAAAAAAGAAGGGACAGCGAGTGTTCTTCTGCCAAAGGTGCCACCAGAGTTGTGGAGCAGGAAGGTGGCAAAAGGAAAAAGAACAAAAAATCACTAGGCCTTTTCAGAGCTGGAGACAAAGCAGTGTCCTCTGCTGGTTCCTGCCATTGAGGAAAATTCCTGTTTATGCAGACAGATTTTTTTTTTTTCAGCTTTAGCTGTAACTGGACTCTGCAAACAACAGGATGCTCATCTCCAGCAGAGACACGGGCATGCGCTTGAGACTACGCTGCTAAGTCCAAGGGCATCTCCTGGCCTTTCAGCTTGGCTGTAACAGGAGCTCTGAGCTGAGGACAGGAGATAACCCTGATCCTATTTCACCTCTCGCCTCCGAGTCTTCTACTGCTGATTTCCATGGGAGCAGAATCTGGTACAAACATCTGCTCTCCACTGCAGGGTATCACATACATCAAGTACAAGGAGAAATGAAAGCTTTCCCCAAGCAGTGGAATCAGGGCTCTTTATAAATTAGCATGCATCAGGAAAGGAGGCAGCTCTTTGCAGGGGGAGCTGCAAAGATCATCACGATAGGTCTCCAAATTATCCTTATCGTTTTTCTTTATAGCACAGTAACACCGGGTCATCCTCCAGGCATCCCTGCATACAGTGAAAGACTCTTTATTAAAGAGATTGTTTACTAAATGAGCGATATACAGGCCCAGATTTACCAAGGGGTAAGGATGCCTCCTGTCTCCTCTCCTCTGCCCTCCCTGAAGGCAGGGCTGGGTTTACTCTGGCTGCTTTCTTAGGACAGAATGGCGAAGTCTGGCAGGTGAGGACCAAGGTCAGGACACCGCAGCTCTGGCAATTTTTCTCAGCTGTGGCCGAGAACTCCTCTGTGACCTTGAACACATTCTGTCTCTGCCTCCGTCTTTTCCTCAGATGCGGCTTACTGAGGAGGTTTCGTACATTGCATTTGTAATCTAAGAGCCTTCAGTGGAGGATGCTGTGTGAGCCCAGTGCCACCGAAATCCCTTTCTACTAAGGTGAAATGGGAGTTTGACAGGCCTCAGAAAGAAAAAACATTTGTATAATCAGATGTTGAACACACAGAAAGAGCTCAGGGTTGCCATGCTATTTACTTCTCTCCAAATTCAGCTTTTCTCTGCAGAATTTAGTTCTTCTCTATTTGATTACATCCTCAAACAGAAACAATGCCTTTACCTATGCTTGATCACTTAATACAACCCATGAAAGGGAGCAATTCTGATCAGGCAAACTTCATTTAACACCTCTCACCAATCCAGAACCTGCCTGTTTGGAACACTATGAACACACATACATACAAGATGGATAGTAAGACCCAACTCAATCTAGCATTACATGATAGAGCCAGTGAACTGTGACACTTAATCCTAGAGACAATGAAAGCAATCATTAAGTTTGCCAAGTCCTTACTGTCTGAAAGGGAAGAGGCGTTCAAACTGGTACTGCTCCACCTAAAATGAATGGTAAATTAAAATAAAATAGTTGCAAATGCAGAATACAACTCATTTCTGTGGTCAGGAACAGGGAAAAACAGAGGCGTTACCATTGCCTTGGCTTTATTCTCCGAGCAGCTCCACCATTTCCAGCGAGGCTGCTCGTCACATGTAAAAGGCTGTGAAGGCCGATACAGGAAGATAGTCATGGAAGTCACCGGAGCCATGCTTGCTTTAGGACAAAAGAACATGCAATCTGGGACCAGATACTAGGTCCGAGGTGCTCAATCTAAAGGAAAGCTACGGGATACGGAAAATGAGGGATCCCAAGCACCGTAAGAGGAGGCTGAGAGCTAGCCCAAGCCCAGCTCGGAAACTGCCAGGCACGCTAGGCAGGGCCGGGAGCAGGGCTGCGGAGAGGGG
Organism: Cariama cristata; assembly: GCF_000690535.1. Classification (NCBI taxonomy): domain Eukaryota; kingdom Metazoa; phylum Chordata; class Aves; order Cariamiformes; family Cariamidae; genus Cariama; species Cariama cristata. Next base: position 25,198 of record NW_009596861.1, read on the forward strand.
CGGGTGGCT
>NW_009596862.1:0-10890 GCF_000690535.1 Cariama cristata
TTCGCCGCCTCCGTACCTGGGCACCCAGCTGGGATGAGCTCAGCAGGCCACTCCTCAGGGGCTCCATGCTGAAACAAACGGTGTCCCAGCTCAGTCCCCCCAAAGGTCAGTGGACACAGAGCTGACGTGGGGAGGAAACAAGATGAAAGTAAGCTCGCCCAGACAAATCTCCCTCCTCTGCTCCCAGTGCTCCAGTCCAGGCTCCTGCCATTACCAGTAGTAATAATTAGACTTCTTTCCCCATTTTTCAGTCATGATTCACTACTGGGATAGGACCAAAGACTGCAGCTGTGCTTTAAGGTACTAGGGGTGGTGCAAAGAGACCTCAACACCACAGCCTGGAGATGGACCACTTTCTGCAGTGGTGGGAGTATTCTAAATGGTCCCCATGTCCAAAGACAATTTTCACCCAAACACAACACTAATAACTAGAACCAGTTGACTCTGAGCAAGGAAGGCTCTGGTCCATATGATGAGAGGAACCAGCAAAAAACTAGAAAACAGATCAAATCCTGCTGTGTGCTTGCAGAGGGACGGATTTCCTCCAGACCACCACCTTTCAGGGGCTCCGACCAGAACAGGTTTTGCAGAGTCACTCCTGCATCCCTGGAAAGTGCTGCTCTTGGTACTTTTAAAGCTCGGCCCCTGATCTATTCCACACAGGAGTCTCCCACTGTGGCTTCAGGCTGCCTGCGTGGTGCCTGTGCCTGCTCTACCCTGCACTCTGTGGCTCCCAGGTAAGGCCTAGTCTCCGCTCCCTCCAAAAGGCTCTCCTTAGCTAGGAAAAGGAGATGACCAGGCTCTTTTGGCTGTGTTTAAACAGATGTACGTTTCTAGTACGCCTGCCCCCAGAAGCTGTCATGACTTGCCACAGCCAGGAGCAATGGTTGCACACCAGAGTTGAAGAAGGACTAGATGTCACTTCCGTACAAGGGACAGATGTTCTACTAGCCCACGCAGGGGCCAGTGCAACCAGTATAGTAGAGGAGTGATGGGAACATGGGTCCTCCTGACAGCTCACTAGATCAGGGATAGGCAGGGAAGGTCAGGCTGGCCATTAGCACCCAACCCCCTTTGCCTGTTTGTTCTGCAGTGAGCGCATTTCCTCACCCCACTCATGGTCACAAGGCAGGAAAAGGGGAAGCCCGTAAAAAGAGCCCATGTGGCACCACAGCAGAGGTACAAGAGACAGGACAACCTTGAACCACCTTTGCTCTCCAGGTAAAATGAAGTCTACCTCCGTGCCGTACAGATAGCTTCTCTCCCTACTGTTCCACCCAGGCTCTGAGAAGCATTTTGGGATTGCACATTAATCAAAACAGGCTGATCTCAGCTCATTTCTAGCTCTATCTAAACTACCTCACTCAGCAAGCATCGAAGAGAACCTCATGCCCCTGGCCCCATGCTGCACCCATCTTGTCAGCAAGCGCAGCTGTGGCTTGGCTGCCATTCCCTGCAGCCTGCAAGGAGCCCACCTGCCTGATACGGATGTGCCTCCCAGCAGCACCGGTGATTAACACATGCAGGAGAGGACCTGGGCAGGCAGGCTGCACCCTTCCTAATTGACTGAAGGAAGAGGAACTTGCTCCAAAAGGAAGCACAAGCTCCAGCTTCCCCACATTCATTTACTTGCAGAGCTTGCCCAAACCTGTAAGTAGGCATCAGCTTGCAGACAGGCAGTTTAGAGGAAGCAGAATTAGGCCAGTGAAAGTCAGCTGGAGGTATTGACCCTTCTGGCAGTTTGGATGCAGACCCTGGGCTCAGCTTAAACATGTCTTCCTTCCCTTCTCCTCTATCAAGAAGAACCGGCCCTTCCCAGCCATTATTTTCTTCAGCATGCCTCATTCCAACTACAAGTCCACTGTATCTGACAACATTGTCCATCCAGCCCCTGCAAAACACACCAGGTAGAACTCCATCAGAGCACCTAGACGCCTTCCATACAGCAATTCCTGGGGAGAAACAGACATACAATCAAATATCCCATTTTTGGGTTTAACCACATAAAGAATTTACCAAAATGTTCTTTATTTTTCTAGAATGTATACATTGTAATAGTGCAGTTTAGCTTAGGGCAAAGCTTAAGGCCAATACAAAGAGCAAGAGTCTCTTGAGAATCTGATGATGGCATTGAGATATACTAGATACTTCGCTGACATGCACCAGAGAGCCCTGGTGGCAAAGCACGGATAACACACAGGCAAAAAACAAATCAAGAGCTAGCTTCATAAGCAAGCAGGCTGGGCAGGCTGCCTCACAGCCATTGCTAGTGTTACACGCATCAGGTCAGTAAGTTTTAAGTGCTTTCTAGTAAGTTATCAGGAAGGAGTGTTTGCAAAAATGCATGGTGATGTGATCACACAACTGAGAGCTCCACTTTCCAAGTCTCTGTGGAATAGAGGTTTTAGGTTAAAAGTTTCCCTGTACTCATTAATATAGGGTAAAGTCTGCTCAGCAATGAATGCAAACAGTGCCACAGAACAATGACAAATGCAGGTGCAAAGGAGGAAATGCTAGAGGCATGATAGTGCTTCAACATTTATTTTCCCCAAAGACACATAAAAATAATTAAAAGAGTTCTAAAAACCACAAAGTTTTATAATACTTCACAATACATAAATACTAACTGTGCTTCCCGCTTAGACTAACCAGCAGGGAGGTCTTTTATTCAGGCCTTTATGTCAGTAGGTGCATAAAGCTGTTTCATTTACTTCAGGTACAGAACAAGTGACAGGAGAAATGTATGGCAGAGTCATTCCAGTTTGGTTCAAGGCCAGGAAATTCTCCTGAGAGGGATGCTTTGCTGTTGACTGGAAGCCATGCTTAACAGATACTGCTCGCATCGTGTACAGATGTCTGTGGTCAGCCAGTCTGCCAGAGTCCCTGTGTAACAGCACAGAGGCTGTGCTAGGCAATGGGGTTCCAAAATAACGGGTACACTGGAGTGGGAGAGGGAAAAAGAAAAGCAGGAAAGCTGACGCAGGTTTCTGTTAGAGGGCATGGTGCTCTTCCACCCCTCCCTCACACATGATCCAACACTGTTAAGTAATTTCGCTAAATGCATGAGTCCAACAGAGGAGTCAGCTCCACTTAGGAAGGCTACCAAGCACCAGAAGAGCTTCATTTACTGAAACCTTCTCTCTATTGACAGTATGTCAGCCACAGGGCTAGTGAGTATCTGTGGTTGATCCAAGGTTATGGCCACATCCTTATGCTGTAGGATTTTTACTTGCAGTAATGCAGTCACTCAACCCTGTCTGCAGCACCTGCATTATAGGACAGACCAAACCACTGCCTGACATGGTTAACTTCAGTAGTGAACACTATCCCTGATTTTTGGCAACTAAAGTACAAGCCTTTGAACCAGAAACTGCTGTGACTTTATTTTGGCTACATTAAAGAATGGTTTCAGAGAGAAAAGATACCTGTTCCCCCAGTAGAATACATAACTGATTTGGAAAGAATAGAAGAGATAATGTAGGTTTCCAGTCCTAGATATTGCACTTATATCCACAAGGTCTGTCTTTTCACCCAGAACTGTCAAAAGCTCCTTCTGAAAGAGTTCCTTTTCTAGGGAAAAAAAGGAAAGGGTGTCTGTCTGCGGAGGGACTGAGAAAGCATTTGTGGCATTGCTCTTCAGTCAGTTATACCCAAGTCCATTAGCATATTTTATTTCTAGGTATAAAGGGGCTACTCCTGGGTTGTAGTGACAGATCCCCAGCATTGGGGGACAGAATATAACGGGGTCTGGAAATTCTCATACAAATGAAAGTGCCACAAGGAACCTTCTATGTCTGGGCTAATATGGACACTTCTGAATCCATATCAGAAACCTGATGGCTAAGCAGCAAAATGCATTTCAGAGCACCTACACATGTCCTCCCTTTTGGTCATCTAAAATCCACAATACTTCCAGAGAAGTGTAGACTAGTTAGACCAGTGGCTAAACCAGTCATTCAGCATAACATTCATCTGACCAGCATAATATTACATACTGCTGTCTGCATGTTTGTAGACTTGCATATACAAGTAACTGGTAACATCTTTCAACGTAAAAACAGAACATCCCTGTCCCAGCTTACCCCAAACATTCCCAGTGCTCTATTTCATGCACCATCTCTGAGTTCTTTTGCTCTTGCGTAGCTGGGTCCTCCTCTCTGGAGAGTCTCAGAAGTTTTAGGAAGTGAAGTGGGAGATGTACACATGTTCTGAAGGGCATGGACATCTAGAATCACAACATAAGTCACCTGAGTTCTCAGGGAAACACATTCTTCTTCTTAGCAGGAAAATTTACACGGCATGCAATTGATTTATTGGTGCACTTAGAAGATAGACATTAATGCAGTGAACTTTCTGACCCTTGTGTAAATAGAGCACAGAGTAATCCCAACCACTTTACACAGGATGAAAGAGAAACCAGAGTTGTTTTAGCTGAGTATGACAAGAGATGTCTATGGCACCCTGCCTGCTTTTGCACTTTGTAATATTCCCTCTTTATTTTCTTAGAAGCAAGCTAGAAGGTAGATTTGAGGTATCAGTGGGATGAAGGAAAGCTTGCTATCACTAGGTGAGGTGCCGGGAAAACAGAAAATGTAAAAAACTCATCTGCTGTTGTAAAGACTAGACTTGCCTTGGTGCAGCAGTTGCAGCAGACAACACTAAGAAAAAGATAAAAAGTTCCCAGCATTATCGTTTCGGTAAAGCTCAGCAGATACCAATATTTCAGCTAAGGGAGACTTCCCCAAGTAAGTCTTAATTTGTGATCATGGCACAATCACTTAATGACAAAGTGAGCAAGCTTAGAACTCCCCTATTCAGTTTGCCAGCCCTCCTATTTATCCTAGTTTAAATCATCTGAAATGTGTCAGCATCCATAGCTTGAAGGCTTTATCTGTAAATGCTCATTACTTTTCACGAAGCACTACCACCAGAGGGTTACTCAATTCCCAGTGGTTGTTTATTTGCTGCTTGTAATCAATTCAGTGCTTCACCACTGCTTCAAATAGATTTAAGTGAGCCTTAATGAGCCTGAAGCTCCTCTTTTCCTCTCCCATGAACAGAAAACCTCTGACAAGTAAGTGAATACAGGTAGGTCCAGCTCCCTTCCCAGTCACAGGGTCTGGAGTTCACTTTTTCAGTCCTCAACAGAAGATTCTGGTGAACAGCCTCTCCCAGAACCTGCTCAAGCCCTTGACTGAAGTTAAGGCCAACCCTTAGAGCAAAATGGAGAGAGTGATCTCTGAGAGAAATCGAATCTAGTACAGTAAATTTGGTTATTGCTAGCTTAATACTAAGAGTTAAAATTGAGATACCACTTCAGAGGCAAGTTTTTCCACATCCTCTGCAGCTGTAGACACTTCAGCCTGGCTTGTGCAGTAAGCCAAAACTGAAGGGCTCAGCAACCTGTTCCTATCCAGTACTACAACTGTTTGAATACTGAGTATTTTCAGCACTGTTCTTTCTCTCTTTTCTCCCTCCTCATTCAGTCCTTTTGTACCAGCTCACCTGCTGCAGAGGTAACAGCTGTAAGGCCACTTAAGAAACATCTGCTTATGGCAGCTGAAACATAACTGTGGAAAGGAAAGTTACTTGTCAATGCAAATGGAAAATACCTTTGTACCAACAGTATCCACTGCCTGCCAAAGAGCAAGCACATAAACCAACCTTCTAAAGGCTTTCGATCCACATACAATAACAGAGGTCCAATAAAGGATAGCAAAGACACAGGAACTAAAAGCTAAAAAGGCAAAAAAAAGTCTTACTTGTAAGGCCAGTGTTTTTATGATGCAGAGGTTTGGGGCAGCTGCCAGACAACAGAAGTTTAAAAAAAGGCTCTTGAGCAAACAATAGCTGTATTGTGCAAGAGTGTAACAGTAGCTAGTTAAGAGAGAGGGAAGAAGAGAGACATTCTTTGAGGTAGACTGCAGCAATCCCAAAGAGATTAAGTCAGGGCAAATTTGAATCCAATCCTGAAGCAAAAAATGAGTCATAAGGAAGCTGATGAGTCGCTTGAACTTTATAAAAAACGAACACATTCATACACAGCTGGCAGTTAGAAGTGATATTATCTGGAGAAGTAGAGCCCAAGAAAGCTAAAAAAACTTTAGCAGCAAGAACACAAAGGGGGTAAGAGAGAGCCATTTTAGAACAGGCAGACAGCAGGCAAGTTAAAGCAGCGCTGGTAAGGTGAGAAGAAAATAAGGATTCAGTTTCAGGAGCATCAGACAGATTGTGGAAGTTGCATAGCTCTGCTAGTAGAACCCTCTGTCTCTTGTCTGTACTGCTAGCAAGTGAGGGCAAGAAGCTGACCCCTAAGACAAGTAGCACAGACTTCCTCACATCTGTGTTGCAAAGGGCTTGTACTCCTGACATCTGCTCTAGAGGGGCTGGTTGCAAGATCCCATCTAAAGGAGACTTGGTGAATAAGCCAGCAGTTATGCAGAGTGGGCAGCCAACAGTCCTGTGCTGCAGGTCATTCCCTGTCCCCCTCATCTCCCCAACCTTCATGTCCACTCAGCAAGGTGGTTTGAGACAGTTTGAGTTAAGAGCCTTTGTTTCATTGTTTAGCAGTACCAAACCCCAATTAATTACTGCATGATTTCAGAGCTGGCCAACAGTCATAGCAGTCAGCTCTCCTAGCATGGAAGTAACAGACAAGAAGTATCAAGGAAAGGCTGGGTTATTTTCTAGGCAACTTAGACAGCTTAAGCTTGATTAGAAGCCATCACCACACAAGTATTAAAATGTTTTTACAACCTAGGCAAAATTTGGATCAGCTGTATGCACAGGATAAGTTGAGGCAGAGAGCACCTCAACAGTTAGCACTGAGGGCCATGAAGCCAGCCAGCTTTTGAAAAGGCAAGGACAGCACGAAGAGAAGGAGAGGAAACATACCTTTGCTCTTGGAAAGACACCATCACCGCCTCCTTGGAGGCCTTGCACCTCCTGCACCATCATTGCATATCTGGTTCCAATCAGCTCAGCAATGGTTGGTGATGGCCACTTGGTAGCAAAGGGACAGTCCTATCAAAAGACAGAAGTTAAGCGTCAGAGAAAGCTGAAGGAAGCAGGTATTTGGGGAGGTCATCCTCAAAACTGGATCCCAAAAGGCTCAGGAGCATTTGTCCCCAAAACTCAGTTTTGCCAGTGATGGAGAGTATCAGTTGACTCTTTAACAATACTAGCAGGGAAACTACTGTGGGGGTTTCAGTGGTTGCTATAGTTTTCAAGCAGTTTCCTGACACCTTGTTAGGGAAGCAGGTCCCTCGGTCACCACAGTAGTTAATACCATCTCCAGAGCCAGTCTCTGGGGAATTCTACCCTTTGGTACAGACCACAGCACAGACGGCACCCTGGCCCCTCCTAGGTACAGGATCCCTTTCCACGGCACAACACTGTCTTGCCATCTCCCCAAGACCCACTGGCCCCACACAAATGACAGCTATGATCTGGTGGTTGACCAGGAGAGACAACAGTGCTTTTAACTCCAGGCAGGGAGCCCAACCCACCTGCATCCCCCACCACACTGCTGAACAAAGAGGTCACACAGAGTTACGGTCAGTTTAGAGACTTGCAAGGGGTGCGGCAGGGAGGGATGCAGAAGGAAAGAAGGAGGCAAGGGCACAGCACACCTTGTCAGGGCAGAACAGGGCAAGGCCATGATTCAGAAGGTTGCACAGAGGCACATAAAACCCAGCATTGCTCCCACAACAGAGCCTGATGACTTCAGTACTGCAGAAATTTAAAGTCACTGATGCTGTGCTATCTACATTTTGTCAACCACTTGTTCCCTTTACTGCAGCTTAAAGGATGTTTGTGAATGTGTCAGAATCTAGAAAGAATGAGGGGAGATGGAGAAAGCAGGGCAGTCCCACTGCCAACTACAGTCTGCTTGAGGAAGTCTTGACAGACACTTTCAAGTAATGCAGTGGCATTTTTCTCTTCTTGTACGAGGAAAAACTGTATTTCATATCATTTAAACTGGGAAGCCTCCACAAGGACACTACAGCATCCAGTCTTCTCTTAAGCTATCTCCAAGGAGAGAATAATATCCCAACTTCCTGTCAGTATACAATATAGCCTAAGATAAAAAGCACAGAACATGCTTACTGCTTGCATGAAGATCAAGGTGCAAACTCTGGTCATTACCAGATGTATCAGACCAGACTTGCTAGCTGACATGCCAGACTTACAAGCTCCTTGCTTTGAAGGCCTCTCTCTAAAGATTTGGATCTTCCTCTGTAAGGAGGCAGCTGCCGTTGACCAGCATTCAGGAAATGATCAGGTTTAATGTCTCCTAGTGTAGATGCACTCGTGGGAGGACGTGCGCAATTTGTAGCGAGACCTGGATAGGAAAAGAGAGTTTTAGCATGCAAAAAACCAATTGGCAGCTTCTAAGTATTCACCCAAAAGCTGAACACTCAAGAGCACGACACTGCCTTCTGAAGGTAGCAAGGCTTACATCTCTCTCCCTCAAGCCCCATCAGCTCAGATCATAAAAAGCAGAAGTATTATGCTTGTCAGTAGGCAGTGATAAGGCTTCATTAGCACCATTTAGTTTAATAAAATCAAGTGGTGTTCTTTCTTACTTGAACGTTCAAAACTTATTTAGCTTTTACTGTGAATTTCAGTTTGGCCTTTGGGGACATGCTATCATTGTTTTGAAGCTGCAGGAGCTATACGAGCTTCAATCAACTGCAGAAGAATGGTTTTCTAAGGGCATCTCCCCAGACTCATTACTTAGTTTTGGAGCTTCTCCTGTAAAGTGTCTTCAGGTGATCAGAGAGAAAGCGTACAGTGAGCCCAACCTAAGGCTTTGGGAACCTAGCAGGCCACTGACTACTTTCTCACCTGGTTTAGATGTGCAGCTGGAAGTACACTGACCTGTGCAGGATACTCCTGCTGACCTGGCTGAAGTAAGCCAGGTGCTGGAAGGCAGCTTGGGAGTGGTTTCCTGTAGACCAGAGGACAGGATGTTCTTAAGCTACATACAAGAGACACCAAGCCCACTTCCTCAGAAGTGCTGCTGCTAAACAAAACCCAGGATACCCAGGACTGACCAGAAATGTTCAAGGCTCAGCCAACAGTGGAGCAGAGAGAAATCAATGTGGTACATTTAGCAATTTTATATTCCAAGAGGTCATAGCAAGTTAATTCCCCCCGCAACCAGGAAGATCCAGCCAAACTACTGAAATTTCAGATTCATCTGTTCACTCTCTCGGCCAAGTTCAATGTGGATACTAGTCCCTGTTCGGGCACCAACTTCACAAAATCCTCCCCGTACAACTCAGAGTATGTTGGAACCATTTTCTTGGCTCCAGCTCACATGTAGCAACACCCGAGAACAGTTCAAGAGACTGTGCCCCACTAACCCAACTCAAACCCAATGCTGTGTCTCAAGAGCAGTGTTTCTAGCTTCTCCAGAAAAGGAGAAAACAAATTTGATTATATTAGTCTCCATATGAAGATCCTTCTAGTTTAGCAGTAACACATCAACCACAGGGTTGTCAAATACTGAACACTCCTACAAGTAGCACATACTTGTGCAAATATAGCTAAATTTTCTGCTTTTATTAATTCATATCCATTCTTCTCAGTTAAGCAACTCCATTTCAGACAGAAATGTTTACAGAAAACAGATTCCTGTTTGTATGCCAGCGCATCTGTGTTAGACATGATGTGTTAGGGCTTAAGTTCTGTTCCACAGAAATTCTGAATATGCTGAGACTGAATCCCAGAACCAAGCAGTCAACCTTTTCATGATCAAGTCAGGACTTAAAGAACCTGAAGACTATGTATTTTGGTATATTGAAGAATGGTGCTCCCAAAATTGCTCCACAGGCAGAAGAGTGGGATTTCACCAGTGAAGTTGTTTCCTGAAAATAAATTATTAAGTCTTCCTTCCACAAGCTCACATACCACATGAAATGCAAATACATCAATACATCTAGCATTAAATGCCTCACTGTGAGGTAAAAGTGAGAATAACTCTGGCCTATATTGGCCAAACTCCTATGCATATCAAAACTTCTGCAGGATCTAGTTTTAACGGACCAGAGCAGACCTTGGTTCTACAGGCTTCAGTCATGCCTCAAAAAGAAGTGTTTAACTATGGAATCAGCTTCTGTAGAGGAAAGGACTTCAGTGAACCTCATAGTACCACATTCATTCACTTTTGAGAGACAAGATTGCCCACACTAGGATTGCAACCTGAAGTTCCAGGCTATGTGTATGTGCAGATCTATTGCCTGACGTACTTCTGCCTCTCCAGAATCCTTTCATTTAAAGCCTTACGTGAACTCCTGGTCCCAGCTGCTGTGTTGTAGCGTTGACAATTTTAAACTCTGCACTGGCATCTTGGAGAGTTAAGAAATTATCACTTGGATATTTCAAGGCAATATTTGGTGTCACAAGCATTTCTGCAGGGGACAGTAGGAACAAAAAAATCCCATACACACAGACAAGATAAGAGATTGTACTGTGACAAGAAAATGACAAATTTGATACCCACACATCAGAATCTGAGATTTGGCTAGACTTTGTCCTGGTAGTTACACAATATTTTAGTTTTAGGTGATGATCAAAATCCTGTTCTCTCACTTGGTGGACAAACAAATTTGAACATCCATAAAAAATATGGTAAGTTGAAACATCTTTTGAGTCTTAATAAGTTAAACAGATTTTCTAGAAAGAACTATTCTTATGCCATATCACCCCTACCACACAAAATTTGCATTCCCCTCTCCCTTGTATTATACGTGCTATGGAAAAGATAAGTGGGCTTTCATTTCAAAGGCCATCCATTATTTTCAGTCAACGCTGACTTCACCTGCGTGCTTGATAGGTCACTTTGTAGCAGGTACCTTTGGGCCTGCTCCCATTTTCCCTTCC
>NW_009596862.1:10953-20533 GCF_000690535.1 Cariama cristata
ACTCTTTCAGCCTCCTCTCTAGCACCTGCAGGCAAAGCATAGCACCAGAAAGAGCCAGTGGACAGAGCAAGGAGACCACTGGTGACAGAACTACTCCTTCAGCAATGGCACTGTTTTATAAATGCTCTCACTCAAGAGAGCACTGGGCCCGGCACATGAGAGATACATGACAGAACCTTTAGATAACGCATAGTAGAATACTTTAGCAACTCTCAAATTTGAAACAGAGAACTCCAGGAGTACTTTCAGGACCACAAAATGTTCCCAATGGAAGAAGCAGTGGGGGAAATAGAGACATTGATCATCTTTCTCCTATGAAGATGTCACCTCCCATTTTCCTAACCTCATGTTTTGGCAGGAGGGACTGCCCAGAAGTTAAGTATGGTTAATATATCCCCCTCCCAAATCCAAAGCAGTAGCTAAGACATTAGCTCTATATTCCTATAAACTGTCCTGTCAACTCCAGAATCATCTTGTTTTGCTATCATTAGAGGCAGCACTAGGTTACCTACAGGCTTTAGATGAGGCTTGGGAGCAGCTACATCAATTGTGGGGGTCCTGCGTTTTTGCTCGATGATCACCTGAAAGAGCAGAAATGATGCTTAAGCAATAGTTCTTCCTCTGCTCCTGGAACACCCTCCCATTCAGTTGCACAGTGAATGACTCAAGTCAGGATTTGGGGATGGGGGAGGTGGGGAAAGCATACCAAAACTGAGGTGGGAAATGTAGAATGATGAGGCTTACTTAGGTGGGGTTTTGGTAGACGAGGTAATCAGAAGTGCTGCACAGCCCTTTGAGGCTTCCACAAGAAGCACAGAGCCTTCTAGCCCCAGCAGATCATGAACTGCTCTGAGAAGCCAATGGAAAACGTTGTACTTAGATTCTAGTGTCAGGTGTGATCCTGACAAGCACCATGGTCACATCACATTCATCAGTGAGAACTCAGCTCCAGGGAGGAGAGTAACTGAATGAGTTAACAAGACTCTAACAAGAACTGTAGCAGCAGGCAGCTGTATGCATAAGCTAGAGTCCTAGCGACTGGTTTACAGCCCTGCATAAACTAGGAACAACAGCAAGATAGAATTGCAAGGCAGGTATTCACATAGGGCAGACTGTCTCTCTCATCAAGCCCTGTGCTTGCTCTGTAGTGGAGAACTGACAAAAAAGTCAAGTTGCACATGCATGTCTTTAGCTGCTTTGTTCACTTATTCTTACTTTGAGGCTATGCCATTTACTTTCCCTGTGTGTACAACTTCAGAACACGTGGGAATGCAGGTAGAACAACACTACAGCTTCCCACACTAGCTGTGCTTTCATTCATTTGCAAATTAGACCACTGTTTTCTACAGAAGCTTTCAAATAGCTTTGCAGATGGGGAAAGCCTCGTTTAAGAGTCTCCACAAAGACCTGAGCAGTAGCACTCCATACTTTCTTCTAGCATTTCTGACTACTACTCTTCAAATGTGCTTCTCAGCAGCAGCAGAAAAACTTTTTTTTAAAAAAGAATGAAAAATATAAAATCAAGTCCCAGTTCATCCTGCCACCTTGAGTTATGGTTCTGTACTACACAGTACATTACAGGAACACAAGTAGTTATTACATATTGTTTCCTTTCCACTACTATTCATTTATATATCAATCAAGATATCATCTCCAGAGAAATGTCATAGCCTTATCTGAAGGCTGGAGTCACAGTCAAGACAAGCAAGAGCTGGGATTTTATAAAGGTGCACAGTTTAGTTGAGGCTTTTAAACCCCCTGCACTGTAGCAGCACCAACAAGGAGAAATAAAAAAAGCTGACATCTACTGTGGTATGCAAAGTTTTCACTTTTTAAAATATTGCTCTTTATTACAAATAGAGTTGTGTCTCATCTTCTGCCAAGACGTCTGTTTGCAAAGCACACCAATGCCACAAAGCCTTATGCCAATGTTTTAGATCTGCTCATCATTCCTAGCTCAAGCTGCAGCAAGCAAAGAGCATTACAAGCCTTTAGAGACACCCCAGACATTTTTGTATCTGGTCATCTTCACCAACTACCCACATTGCTGGAAGCCCCTGCCACTTGAGTCAGCCCTGCAGCTGCCCCTGGACAGTGCTCACCTTGGTTTTTTTACCCTGACAAACTCCTGCAGTAGCTCTCATACGCTGCCTAGAGGCCTCTGCCTGGGACTGAGCAAAAGTGCTTTTCCACTTGCACTCATCCCACAACTTCTGGGAAGGCAAGGAAACTAGTAAGAGATGCCAGGCATAGCTCAGCTCAAGGAGCCTGAGAGGACACAAGTGTCTGAGGTGGAGAGCATAAGCAGGTAAGAGTCTGTTTCATGAAACTGGTGTGCAAGCCAGTGTAATTGGTCTAGGGAAGGGAGTGGCTGACCCCTGGAGGGAGAAAATATTTACCATCCAGCTTCATGAAAGCATGGCTACCCCTGACTTAAAAAGTTATTGGAAATGAAGCACTTGGGTGGACTAACAGGGTGATTTAATGTTCATCTGCAGATGAGAGGGAGACTCAGATACTTCTGGACTTGGAAGTACCTTTGAGAAAGGCTTTTGGAGAAGAGGTCTCAACAAATATTGCTTAGAAATGAAGTAAAGCAGGTGCTTTCAAAGTTGTCCGTTGACTCTAGTCACTCACCTTCCGAAGGGTGTACCTCTTGTGCTGAATATCATCCAAAAGTAATTCATAGGGAGAGCACACACATTCTTTTGGAGGCACGTGACTCTGTGGTCGCTCAGTGGCCTTGCGCAGCCTCACACCATTCTGCAGTTCATGGATGACACTGGGCCACAGGGATGCCTTGGAGAAACCAGTGAGGGCCAAGTCAACAGCTGGCTAGAACACACGGAGCAGCATCCCCTCCCTCCATGTAATGGAGCACACTTAGCAACTGAAGTCATTCAGAAACACACAAGTATGTCCTTAACACCCCCTTTCAACTCACTTCCAGATCAGGACACAGTACCAGAGCAGAGAACTGCCTTTCTTTGAAGAAGTTAATTTATGAGGGATCTGGGAGCTGGCTCACCAGGCTTATTGCCAAATTTTGTCATGAACTTTGTGAACATACTTCAGCAGAACACAGCTTCTGCTGCCATGTAGCTAGACCCATTTTCTTAAATGCCTACTTCCTGTAAGTGCTCCAGGTGCCAGAGTTTTTTCATATTATCAGATCCTAGGAAACATTGGGAATGAAATCCCAAATCTTACCATTAAAATTTTCTGAACTTTCAGAAACCAAGGGCTGAAGTGCCCACAGACAAAAGAGGAAGACAAGGGGAAAGGGATCTCCTACTTTAACCTTCACAGCAGCAAACGTTAGCAGTTTCATCCTGAAGACACAAGCTGGTAACTCTGACATCTGCTCATCCTGTTCCTGGATTAATATCTGAGGATGCTCAGGCATGCAGTATAACTCAACAAAAGTTAAAGACAGGAAAAAAAATAATCAACTCAATAGCATGTTTAGACAACATTGTAATGGAAGTGCTAAGTCAACAGCTTATCTGGATCCCAAAGGCAAATCGAGTAAGAACAAGTGATTGTATTATAAACAGTGAAAGGGAAGCAAAACATTTTAGAGAACTGCCTCAAACCAAAGTTTCTGACTTAGACTCCTCTCCCTTTTCCACTTACAGTATGAAGCATCTTCTCTCAACTTATCCCTTCAGATATCTTGGTACAACATCAGAAGAGTCTTACGCAAGCTCTGACTGCTGGCTGCCTTCAAGGAGACTGATTTTTTTTGTTGGATCACTTTAGCCTGGCTTTGGTACAGTCATACCTCAATTCCAGAGAGCTAGAACTGTCAAAGAGCCACCACATACTAGCTGTATCTCCTAGGCTATATTTATTATTGCATAGGAGAACACACAAAAGTCTCTGGGCAAACTTATCAGTATTAGAGACCTTTGAAATAGCTTCTTCTGAGCCATTTGCACTTTCTAGAGTTGTGATTTCACATGGCAACAGAACTTGACTGAAAGAGAGGACCTAAAGAGAGACTTCTGTACTGTAATGTTGCCACATTAGTTTTGGGACAAGAATTGCCTTCAACTGGCCATTTCAGAGCAACTTGTACACCCAAAACATTTTTCAGATGTAGGTGACATCATTATCACCCATACTTTTCTACTGGATCACTGCAATTATTCTACTTGGGCCATCCCATGTGTTGTCAAGGTCCACATAAACTTCCCATACCTGTGCAATATAACACAAAATGCTACAACATTCCAAACCCATTGCATTTGGTTCAACAGATGAATGGTAAGACAGCTGTGTTCCTAAGAGGTCTCACCGCTGAGATTTCAAGGTGAAGATTGTCTTGTGACATGTACAGATAAGCTCTGCTGAAACTGTACAGCCCTGCACGCTATCAGGCTGTGGTCTACAAAACAGGCCTTCTGAAACATAGCCGTCAACCTGAAACAGTGTGGCCCATGGAGAGCATTAGCTGCTTGGCACCACTCAAGGAATCAGCTCTAATCTGGGATCCCAGTGAAGCTGGCATCTTGGTTATTTTAGACTCAAGAGTTTGTCAGAGCGATGCAATCAACTGGTGCTTATGGGTTTGGAAACTAGAGGCAGAGAATTTGCAACAGACATCCTGCTTTTGGAATTCACATCTCCTGAAGGAGCAGAGGCCAAATACACTGGCCTTCAGGCCACACAGCAAAGCCCATGTATTTATTCATGTATTCCCTGCAGAAAAGAGCTATAGCAGTTGATGAGTCTGTGGTTTGAGATAGCTTGCCAGTTTATTTTAATAGATCACAAAATTGAGAATATGCCCAAACACACATTTCACAAACTTTTTCATACGAATAGTTTGAGCACGCTTCAAAGTAAGTGCTATTTAGACAAAGGGAGCGAGTCCACAAGTCTCTTGGGGCTTGCCGTTTGTCTCCACAGACTCCAGACTACAGTGCATTTGTTTATGCTGGGCAGAGTTCCAGCCAGAAGAGCTATTTGTTTCTGATTCAGCCCTGACTGTGTAGGGCCTTGAAAAGAACAGAATAAGTTGCTTTCTCTGCCCCAAACACACAAGTCCAAGATCTATGGAAGGACAGAATGGAAAGACAAGAAAGGCAGTGAGCAGAAGGTAGGAGCTACATCTCCAGCCTCACCCTCCTTCACCCCTTCGTTTGAGCTGCTGGAGCTGCACAACCACAAAGATGGACAGAGCTACTGGCCTTCAGTCCCCTCCAGCCCTGAACCAGCACAGACTCCACATAATAAGAGTGAACTAGTCCACCCCAGTACGACCACCAACAGAACAGTTTTCTGCGAGTTTTCAGTCCAGCTACAAGAATGGAATATATTGCTTTTGGCAGGTGTCAGTTCCTGCCAAGAGCTGGAGTTTGGGGCTTGTTTGCAGGAAGAAACAGCCTGAGTAACTACTTGTGGATGTTTACTCCAAAGATTGCCTCCAACTTCATTTTTAGAAGTGGTTGAACCACAAGGACAATCTTCATGTAGAATAAAAGCCCACGTGAAGTTAACACATGAAATAGTTTAACTTCAAGTTCACTCCCCACCTGTTTTGCAGACAAGTCTTTAACTACTTAAGCTCTTAAACAACCTAAGAAGTTTCATTTGTGTTCAAGCTCTGCTTTTCATAGAAGAGTCAATGGAAAGCCTCAGAGAGCCAAGGCAGAGAAAAACCCTCAAATCCCTATAACAGAAGGGCTTAAATCCCTTACCCAGTGTTTTTCCTTCTTCTGAAGGGGATTTTCCACCAAATCTTCCACATCCATTTTTCTCAGACTCTGAGAAGCAAGCACATGAGGTCATTACCTTGCACTGTTCAGTGATTTCCTATCTATCCAGTATAAATTACTGATGTTAACCTGAAAAGCCTAAAGCCCCAAACACCCAAACTTCCAAAAGCTACAATAAATTACTAATATGGTGCCGAGACAGTAGCCTTTCACATCATGAAATTAGACTTTCAGCTAGGAACTCCATTTCTAGTGCAATGGGAAGGCTACTTTAGAACTAGGTGAGTGTGTGAACGCAGAGGGAATAGCAGCTAAGGGGTGATCCCAAATGTACCTCTTTGGAGGTCTGGATGATTGTCACAAGCTTCTGAAGTTCCATATATTCAGTAAACAGACTCCTACAGGTCATTTCATAATGGCTGGTAGCCTCAGAAGGCCTGGACAAGTGCTCCTCACAGGCCTGAAAGAAGTGCAACTATTTAAAAGAGATCTTTAAATGAAAAAACCTGGTAGGATGGAAGAAAGCAAGATTGTTTTCTCAATTCATGGTTAAAAAGCATCATCCTTACAGACCCTTTGTAGCTTTTTTTTTTCAATTACAGATACAGACAAACAGAGCAGCAAGATGTCCAATCTCATATATACAATAATGTAAGTAGCTGTGTAATTTATGTATCTTGTTCTCCATAAGGTGTGCTTTGAAATAAGCATGAGGAAGGGGAAGACTCCAGTGCAGACAAAGCACAAAAAAACTCACAGCAGGTGGAGTCACTTGCTCTGTTCTTTCCTCCTGCCCTGATCAGACTGAGGGATGGGAAGTTTCTCATACCTTTAAATTATGGTTAAGAGGAAAATATTCATTTGAGTTGAGACATTCAAATCCCAGCTCTTGCAGAAATTGAATACTATGGACAAGTGACTTTTTCAATATCCATAGTCTTCTAGGTATCAAATTTGGAGACTATATACTGAAGGATTTTGTAGACACAGCTGTATGAGAGTCATGCTCAGTATTCCTTCTTAATTCTTTTCCATAGGCACTCGTATGCACCTAAGATGGTTTTGCCTTTTTCCTCTGATGGGAAAGCCATGTGCTCCTCTATGTTCTCCAACAAGCTACCCAGGCTTTTCCCAGAAATGGTCTTGCCCCTTGGGGTAACAACATTGTTCACTCAACTCCTCTAAAGCTGCTGAATTTACTAAGTGAGAAGAAGGAAACCTTGATAACATCCTGCAGGGTGATTGCTGGTTTCAATGCCTCATCATCCAGTTTCAACATGAGGCACAGCATTTTCTCCAAAGGATCACTCAGTTCTCGCTCCACTTGGCTGTCGATTCCCCAGTCCAGGGCTTCATAGATCACCACTCCCAAGTACTCCAACAGCTGCAGACAGAGACCAAGGGAGCAGTGCAGCACAAAGTGTTGTGGGGAATTTCATAGCTCTCACTTCCCAGCCACTCCACTGCCCCTCAGGGCCGAGCACACCTCTCAGGATGAGAAGGGCCCAAAAGATAGGTAGACATTCATCAGATAGCCTGAGATACTCCCTAAATAAGATGGTTTAAGATATTAAAATGGACTCTAAGTTATCTGTTAATAAGATGAAAAGTCTGTGGGCTATTCCACAGTAGGCAGCATCTGTGCACATTGTTTCCCAGTCCCATTGTCTTACTTGAGTTCAGTCCTAGCATTTTGTTTCATTTTCCAGATTGCAGGGGACAGAGTCACTCTCACAGGGCACAGCAAATGTAAGCACCTTGATAGTTTCCAAAGACATCTGCATCTCCTGAGCTGGCCTTCTACTACAGCAGGATTACATCTGCACACATAATGAAGGTGAAGACACACACAGGCTTACCTTGTCCTCTGACTGCTGAATGCTGCCAATATCTGAAAGGGAAGAAAGAGGGGAGGGGGAGAAAGATAACTGCATCGGCATTGATAAACAGCTTTTAAAATCCCTCTGTGGAGGGATTAGAATCTCTGTGTCGAGAGAGAGAGAGAAACAGGAAGAATTCTTGGTAATAAGGAAACAAACCCCTCTGACTAAGGTCAGTCCCGCCTGGAGAAAGTAGGCCTACGTTTGGGGACTCCTGGAAAGCAACACAGGATACTCTTCTTATTGTGAGCATCAGCCCCAAACTAACCTCTGCTGAGTGCTTTTTTTTGATTGCTAATAGATTTCCAACCACAAGGAAGGCACTGGATCTTTGTCTTCATTCTTTATTACCTACTCTTGTCCCTGAAGAGTTAGCCTAGCATTGACCTCGGCAGCAGTGCAACCAAGTGGTACACAAGACAAGCTTCTTGCCATTTGCTGGCTACACAGTTACAAAAAAGGGGAACTGTCAATCATAAATCTGTTGTAAGAGTTACTATAACAAAGGAACCATACATTGGAAGATGAACAGAGCAGGACATACAATAAAGCCTCAGACTATTTCTTTCAAATAACATAAGTGGCAACAAACTTTCATCCCAGCTATTCCCTAGAAGCAAATGACTCATTAGAGCACTACTAGAAAAATCAGTAGGTTGTACATCTGTATTGCCACTTATCTATAGTCCTTTGAAATGAAGTATAGGCAGCAGAACAGCTTTGTAACAACATACGGGTGGGAGGGGGTGTAGAATCCCCATTTTGTCCCACCTTTCAGACTGTTATAGGAACAGCCCTTGGCATCCACAGCTACCTATGCTCTTACCAGATTTGTGGTACACCTTGAAGGAAGCAGTACCATCAGCATGAATAAAGATGCTTCCAGGACCTTTTATGAATACAGAATGGAGAGGTGGGCACAGCCCCTGAGCCAACTGCTCCATTTTACAGCAACACTGAAAGCAGAGAGCCCAGGCTTGCTCCTCACTTATAGGATGTTCAAAACACCTCAGAATCTCAGCTAGAGAGACCTTTGTGATCCCCTGCTCACACTGTGGAGACTCCATTTTCACCTTTACCTCTCATCTCCACTCTTAGCCTAGGAAGCTTAACACCCCTCCCCTTTCCAGGACAGGCAAGTGCACATAGCAGCCTTTTATCAGTTCTGCCTCCTGGTTTGCTCCCACCTTTCTTCTCTACAGGTGCAATCATTAATACCAATTTTGTTCTCTCTTTTTAAAGGAACACCACTTTAATCTGTATTTGTATGAGACTCCTCGAAAAAAACCAGAAAGTATACAAAAAAAATTGAATCTGAAGAGAAGGTAAGACTGTACAAAAATCATGCTCAATTTAACTCTGTTGTTTCTAACAAGTATATTAATTGGAATACCAATGTTGGTAGGTAAGAAAAGAGTATATTCAACTTCAGGCAGAGAGGGAAGGAAGCAAGAAATAATGTCTTATACTCAGGGGAGAAGAACTCGCAGAAGTCCACAAAAATTCTATCCATTTGATGGGAAACTATCCTAGGAGCACTAATACATTACAGCCAGCAACTCCACAGGGCACCTGCGTCCACCACAGGCCCCAGTCCAGCCTGGCCTTCACTCTTTGGCCCCGCCACAGCAAATCCCAACAGCTGGGGCTGGGAGCAATGCATGCAGCGACCAGGCGTGGGGCACCCAGGGCACCCAGAGTAAGGGCAGCAAGGCCTTTCCTTGTTCGAAATGCTGGTACTAATTGCTGCTGGTATGAAGTTACCCAGCTTTTTTTGCACTTTGGGCTGTGTGTGTGTGTGGGATGGGAGGGGACAGTCGCATAGCTTGTGATGGGGTCATCCCCTGAAGAACCCAGTTGCTGCAGCAGTGCCCGCAGGGCATCAGAGGGGACCTCAGCTGCTGCTGCGCTGGCTTTGAACAGCCCGAACTCTCGAGGCAGATGTGGAACAACTGCGAGGTTTAAAAAGTGTAAGTA
>NW_009596863.1:0-11316 GCF_000690535.1 Cariama cristata
TTTTGGTGGTGGTTTTTTTTTTTTTTTGAGCCGGGGATTCGCCTGGAATTCAGACGCCCACGTGGTCCAAAATAGCCTCGCTCCAACATCCGGAGCGCCCTGCAAAAGCCATCTGCCTGCGCAGGCAGGGCAGGCAGCCGCAGGGCTGGGGCACGTCAGCATGGCTCAGATCCCTTCCTGGTGGCTCCTGCTGCCTACATCTACTGCTGGGGGGTTATGGAAGCGGTGCCCAAGCCCTGCCAACAACAGAGAGGCGGGCAAGCATCGTGAAGCACGGCCAGGTAGGGGACACTGGTCCTGGGTCACATTAACATGGGAGCTTTCCTAGTGCCTGCAGATTTTTGGCTCACCTCAAGCTGCTGCTCAGCAGCCAGGTCTGGGAAGGCACTAGTGGCATGAAAACGCCCGTTCTCAGATGAGAGTGATTGCCCTTCAGGTGGGAGCTGAAACACAGAGCAAGCCAGACCTAGGGGGGAAATTGTTCCTGCTCTACTCGTGTCCTCCCATGTTTTGTCTCCTGGCCAGCCCTGTGTCACTGTCTCAAATCCAACATCAGTCCGGTGATGGGACAGGATCCTTCAGCCCCAGCACCTGGGGTGAGAGGACACCTGCCCAACATGGTCCCTCCTTGCAAGGTCCCACCACCGGGCCTGTGGGGCCAGACGGGGCTTTCCAAACTGCTTCTGCCTGCAGCAGCCGTCCACCCAAAGCAGCAAACATCGATGGGTCAGGGCAACTGCGATTTTAAAAAAAGATGTGCAAGTTAAATGATTTCCCTGGAAAATATCAGAAGTTACTTATGGCAAGAGCTAATTTGGGCACACTTGAGTCAGGAGCCATGGAGAAACAACCGTGAGAACTGCGCTAGCCTTCCCTTCGCTGGTATTGCAGCCAGGACATCACCTTCTGCCCAGCACACCAACCTCCATGCTGCCTGCACCCCAGGTCTTGCCCATACATCCTTCCTGGCAGGCAGCCTCAGCAGGTAGCAGGGCTCTGGGTTCCTGAGGGTGGTGGTGAGTCTCATCTGAGCACGTTTGTGTTTTACAGAAGGCCATGGAGAAGCAATGGCCTGGAGCTTGTAGCGTAAGACCTGACAGCATCTCTCTGGACATGTTGGTGTTCCTAGGCCAGCTGCCAGCAATGTCCATGAGGCATCGGAGAAAGAGATGATCTCTGGGTTGACTAAGGAGAGGACCATCCCCATTTTACAGGGAACTCTGCGCACCATGGCAGGGGCCAGTCTGCAGGAGCTGGCCCATCAGGAGCCCTGGGAGCAGAGTCCCTTGCCAGCAAGGACGTCAACCTGGGGGGATGCTCTGAAGAAATGAATCTCTTGTGAGTCCCAGAAGCACGATAACCTCAGAGCAGAGTTTAACCCTCAGGGTTCTGAGGCTCCCCATGAAAACCTCCATCCTCTGTCACATCCCTGTGGAGGGAGGTCGGGTCACCCCGCTGAGTGCCTGGGCTGCACCTGCTTTGGCAGCGAGGAAGTCTGAATGAGGCTGAGACGGTCTGGCAGACAAAGGATGCTCTGTCACCTCCCACAGTCATGATGCCTCTGAGAAAAGTCGCACAGTGGGTCCCTCCGCTGTGAGATCCTGCTCAGATGGATTTCCCCCCATTTCACATCCCCTCTTCTCAGCAACGCCACTGCAGCTCAGCCTTGACCAAGACACCGTTGACAGAGGGGCCATGGGCTTGAGCCGTGCATACCCTTCCTTTCAGAAACGCTATCTTCTCTGCTTGGGTTGGTGTCCTTTGCCCAACTCCACCATCTTAGACCTGAGGAGCAATCATCCCCTGACTCTTACAAGTTGACGCAGTGCCCCAAACCCACCGCGCTCCTCTCTGCTCCCATTTACTGCCCATAAAAGATATCAGCAGCAACGTGTGATCGATGGTATTGAAAGAAGCTGACAGATCTGACTCTATGGGTATAGGAAGCTGTCCCCTCCTTGATCACCTAAACACCATCCATCATCCAGGCTGATGCCACCTCTGCGCTGATCTGCAGCCTGTAATGGATTGGAAGGTGTCAAAAGGACCCATTTCATCCAGATGACTCTTCCTCCTGAAAGGAAGTTTAGGGGCTGAGCAATAACTGCACATCTCTCGCACCACATCCTTCACTACCTAAGAAACCTCCAAGATATCTCTTCTCGCTTCTTCTTCAAGGGACCCTCCAATATCAGAGTTCAACTACAAGGGCAGCGCCAAATTCTTGGGCAAACTGAGATGTGCAAGGGTCCCATCGAGGTCTTCTGGAAGACATCTTGCGCAGCCACCTGAAAAGCAGGAGCATTGGGGTGCACTCGCCCACTGCTCCTGCTGTCGGAGAAGCCGCTTCTTCACCAGGAAGCCCTCTCTGACCTGGCTGGGAACCTTGGTCCTTACTGGGGACTGGCCAGCAGCTCCTCCCACCACCCCATTTCACCTTGCTACTCCTCTCCACTGAAGGATTCCCCGCACTCACCCACTCCTCGCACTCAGGGGAGACCTCTGCAGCTCCCCAGGGACATCTGGCATAGAAAACCCCGGCGGGTGGAGAAGAGCTAGGCCTGAAGCTCCGACTTGTAGCTCCATTTCTTCCGGGGCAAATACAACCCACGAAATTGCGGCAAAGAGCCAGCCTAGAGTTGGATGGGAACAGACCACCATCTCCGTACCTAGGAAGACCAACTGGACTTGTCAAGAGGAAAGAAATTCATCTACATCTCACACATATGGTCTCATCCTAATGGATATGTATGAGCATAAGGGAAGAAGAATAACCTTCTGGTTAGGCTAAGGGCTTGGCAGTTGAGATTTCACGATGCTATTCTCAGCGCTGTCCACACCTTGCTCCAAAGCCTTGGAAAAGTCTTTATCCGTCCTCAGACCTCACGTTTCCATCTGGAAACGTGGTCGATACCTATTTTGCACTCGCCACAAAGGACAGAAGAGGG
Source organism: Cariama cristata (assembly GCF_000690535.1). Taxonomy (NCBI): domain Eukaryota; kingdom Metazoa; phylum Chordata; class Aves; order Cariamiformes; family Cariamidae; genus Cariama; species Cariama cristata. Next base: position 2,949 of record NW_009596863.1, read on the forward strand.
ACGTTTGAGATGCGTCTCCCTCCTCGGGCAACTCTTGTTTCGAGTTAAAGAGAGCGGGCAGGAGAGACGGGAAGAATGGAGAGCCATGAGGCTCCGCCGGGAAAGCTCCAGCGCTGCTCCAGGTTGCCTGGAAAACTCAAACCTCGGTGGACAGAGGAAAAAAACATCCTTTCCCAGCAGTCTGAGGCAGCACAGCTTGTCACTTCTGGCAGCCCAGAGCAAGCTGGAGCTATCAGAGCTTGTCTTCATCCTTGTGAACCAGCCCCAGATGCTTCCTGGGCTCGATGAGTCCCAGGAGGGATGCATGGACACGCACTGCCTAAGCTCGGGGGAAGGCGCCCGGGACCTCTTGCCAGGCTGCCAGCCAGGCAGAAGGTAACGGGCTGGTGGTGGAAACTCGTAGTTTGTCAGCAAACATGCATCTAGAATCATGCTGTTGCCTGCTGAAGAAGGACAGTGCTCACTACTGGGACCCACAGCAGCTGATCGCCTTGCCTGAGGTGTTCCAGGGGATGAGGTGCTCCAGGTGCCCCGAGATGCATCAGGGACCCATGGCATGTGGCTGGGCTGGAGCTGGGAGATGTCACCAGCTTCCCGGAGGCAGACGAGGTGTTTCCCCACCCTGTCTCCATTGCCGAGAGACTCGGTGTCTAGCCATTCCCATGCTGGGCAGCATCACCCACCTCCAGCCCAGCCTAGGGGTCCCATTCCTGCCCTGGCGCTCCCAGCCCCATTGTCGCCACAGACACACAGGTGGACCAAGGATGTCCCTCCTCATCCTGCCTCCTCCAGCCCCCATGCTCCCCTGATTTGCGCTGGCTGGGACCCCATTCCCTGGATGGATGCCAGCACGGACTCTTTCCTCCATCTCCTCCTCCTCCGCCTCCTCCTCCTCCCGTGGGGCATTTCTGCAGGAGCCCCAGCCCTGCAAGAACACAGAGCAGCCATAAATCCTTCCCTGCAGCCCAGGGCTCTGCCAAACTCTCCCTTCCACCCAAATTTATGGAAAAGCAGGTCCCTGCCAGCGAAGCACAGTACAATCATGAGGTAGAACAGGCGGTGCTCGCTGGCTACAGAAAGGACTCCTGCAGCCTTCTCCGCTGACAGCCCTTCTCTTTCGCTTCCTCAGGCTGTCACCCTTGGTGGCCTGGAGACGGACACATCCCTGCACAGCCAAAGCACCCGTGGCACAGCTTGCCTCGCCCCATCCCACTCCCCCAGGAGCCCCAGCCCCCTGAGAGCACCCCAAGTCAAAGGGTCCCAAAGCAAGGGAGACCTTCCACAGATGGGCACAGATGAGACCAAATACCACCTTGTGCCACCCCCTTCCCTCTTGTGCCCCTCAGTGCTGATGGAGGGCGTGAGCCTAGAGGTAGGTAGGGGAAGACGAAGGGTTCGGAGAGGGAGGCAAGAGCCAGAAGCTGAGCATCACCGGGGATTTCATCACGGTAGCAAAGGTCAGCCATGTGCCAGCTCCTTTCCTCCGCTGTCACGGCAGAGGTAGAGCTGACAGTGGACCCGAGTATTTGCATTTCCTGATGGCTGTGTGCTGAAATTTGCAGTCTTAATGGTGCATTAATGCTGGCTCCTGCATTTCATTACTTCTGAGAGCAAGAAAAGGCACAGAGCGAAAATAAAAATTCCCCTCAACTCAGCCAGGCCAGCCTGGCCACTGACTGCCTGCTCCTGCTGGCCGCTCGCGCACATGGTTGCAAGCTGGCCCCCAGCCACGAGCCACACGTCTGCAGAAATCCCGTCAAAAAAACATCATGCCTTTCCTTCATTTATCCTTAACCCTGGGATGCCCCTTCCCAGGTACAATGGTGCCCAGAGCCCACGCTCCCCCACCCAGCCACCGCCCCAGCTGGGCTCCCCCAGGGCCCCTCTGAAAATATAGGGATACTTTGGAGAGGTGATTCCTCAGCTGCCTTCCCATTTCACGTCCTGCACTGCACGGGTTGGGGAATTCAATATACTTTTTGCCTAAATCAAACTTGGCTGCTGGTTCTTTGCTGCAGCCTGGACACAAATTTCTGGACCTGAGCTTAAGCATAAAGCACTTGGAAACCTCTCTGGCCTGAAAGCACGGGGAAGGGGGACAGCCAAGGCTTGCGCAGGAGAGCAGGAGGGAGCAAGCATGGTGAGAGCACCAGTGCTGGAGGTGGCTGAAAGGAGGGATCAGGCAGGAGGGAACCTCCCAAATGCTCGGCATGGGCCAGAACAAAGCTTGCCTGCCGGCCACGCTCTCTGCAACGTGTTTTTTGGGGTGTCCAGCACCCTCTGTCACCCTCAGGACTTTGCCTCCCACATGTGTCCAAGCCCGACCCAAGGGCATATCGATGAAGTCAAACAGCCCAGGGCACATGGAGGAGAGCACCCAGGCAGCATCACAGCATCTCCTGTGGCCTTCAGATCTAAAAACCTCTGTGTCTCTACCCTCTTCAGCTTTGAGATCCACCACCATCATCAGAGTCTTTCCTCTTTCCTCTCCCTCATTTGAGACTCACAAAGGTCTCAGCCATCAACAACAGGCAAGGGTGGGAGAATTAGGCTGGCTGAATGCGACTCCACAATCTCCAAAAAAACAACTCCATCCACAGCAGCCCTCCGTGAAAGAGACTGGCCAGAGCTGACCCCACCACCTCCGTCTGAGCAGCCTCACACTGTCCCCCAAGCCAGGGAGGACAATTCATCGCCCTCATGGCACCCAGGAGTGCATCAATAGAAGGGAGGGGGGGGTCCCTTCCTGCATCCAACCCCACTGCTGGGTGACTTTCCTGATGCCCAGCCTGAAATTCCCACTTGCTCTCCCAAACCTGGTTTCCATCTGCAGGGCCAGCCGGCAGCCCCCTCCTGCCCAGGCAGGCCTGCCCTGCCTTTCCTGGCCGTAAAAACAACGGGGCAGTGGAAATATTTCGGAAACACCTTTTACAGTTCTCTAGGCAGGGCTGCAGTTAACCCCTAAAGGCGCTGGCTACCATCAAGAAAAACAATTTCATTCCAGTCAAATTATTTCACAGGAAAAGGCTGATTTCGGTGCCGTTTTTAACACAGATGACTTCAGCATCGTTCCCTTGGACTCTGCCATCTTTTCCTGTTCTCACATTCTGCAACGACCCAGTGCTCTGGCATTATCTGGATCGAATGTTTTCTCTTGCTTCACATTCAGTAATTTCAGTTCCTCAGGGTTTCTCCATCAAACTGCCCTGTTTTGCTGGACTGCGGTGCTGCTCCGTCACGGCTCGGGTTCGGGAGCCCTGCTGACACCCAGGCCCTGCAGCCACCCTCCAGCTATTTTCAAAGGCACCTACAAGAGCATTAGGTCATAGCAGCTAAAATAGCAGATGCCGGTCCAAATTGGGGTGATGAGCACATTTTGTCCAGCCCTTGCCCGGGTCCCAAGCGTCCGAGCTCCTCCCATCCAGGAGCACTGTCACAGCCCAGTGCCACCCGACCGTGGGGTAGCTCATGAAACCTCTCACTTTCAAGAGCACTTCTTCTCCACTTCAGACCCTCTTGAAAAGTCCAGCGTCTGGTCAGGAGAAGACCCTCCGCAGCCAACTGGGGACTTCCACCGGAGTCCAGGCACAGTGGGATGGGAGGGACACAACACTCCACAGTGGGGCAAACAGGAGGATTTGGGGCTCAGATACCCCTGGGGAGGCCTTGGGCTCCTTTTACTTGCACGAACCGCACAGATGATGTCTGAGGGAGGTGAAACCAGTAAGTTTGGCCCATCACAGCTCCTCGTGATGCTCACCACTGACCTCCGGCACGTCCCAGCCCCCTCGGCTGCTCCTGGAGACGGCAGCACTAGGACGTGACATTCCCTTCGTTTTATCTTCACACATGGGCAGTTCTCAACAAGCGCTTCGCTCTGCCCACAGCAAAGGCCAAACTCTTCCACCACCTGGCACGTAAGCCGGGACAGGGGCAAAGCCAGGCTGAAAGCACACGTCTCCCACAAGCAGCCAGAAAAAGGGACACCCAGTTCCCAGCACCCGGCTCAAGCCCACCGGTAAGGTCCTCAGGAAGGGACAAACGTTGCCCGGAGATGGAAACCAGGTTCCTTCAAGCAATGCCCTGGCTGTGGGGTCAGATTTATGGGTCCCAGAGCAGCTGGGTCCTCATCCCAGGAGTGGTGTTTTGGTGCTGCTTTGGCCACTGCACCTGGGCCAGTCTGAGGATGGGCACAGAGACTGTTTCAACGAGGACCCTATCTACATGTGGCACTGGCGGGTTGTACAAGGTGCTCCAAGTTCTCCAGGCATGAATGACCTCCGGGAAGAGGACCGTCATGTGCTGTAGCAGATGCTCCATGGAGATCCAGCTGCTGACACTCGCTCCAGTTCACGGATGATTCCAAACACCCATCTCCAGCACGGTCCTGAGGAGGACATCACCTCTGTCCCCTGCTCCCACCACGGCTGGACCATCTCCCCGTGCAGGGGTCGGTGTCCTGGGAGACTTTCCACTAACCGCTCCCTCCTTCCTGAGGGCTCAGCGTCATCCTCAACGGGTGCTTCAGAGGCAATCAAAAATAACTATTTTTTTTGTGTCTGGGAAAATTTAGCAGCAATTCAGAAAAGAGCCTGGGATTTGAGGCATCTGCATTCAACATCGGTTACCACCCATGTCAGACATGGCTTGACCGAGTCCCTGAATCATCCCGTGCCTCAATTTCCCACTTTTATAAAACAGAAAGGCCATTCCTTTTGTTATCCCACTCTTTATCTTCTCTTTGCAAACCCTCTGGGGCAGAGCATGTTGCTCATCATGGGGACTGGCAGCATGCTGGCTGCAGAAATGAAACCTTTGGGCATCCCGCTGTAGTGGGGCAATCTGTCTGTACTTGAGAAATGGTCCTACCCTCATCCCAGAGTGAGAGCTGGGCTTCCCTTTGCTTTCTTCTTTTAAAAATGCACGGGTTGTGGGTTTCCAGTAGCTGAGGGGTTGCCTTAAATGCCCTGATTTGGGAAAGGCACTCACTGAGGAAACACGGGATGGACAGGGTCTCCCCTGGGGCTCGGTTGTCCCAGGAAGGAGGAGAAAAAGCACTGCCAGCCAGGGTGGGGCTGCAAGGATGGTACGTGCTTGGAGGGCCTGGTGGGACCGGTGGCCTTCAGGGAGGTGGGGTTATTCCCCAGCATCCCAGTCACTCCTGGAACCAGAGGAGAGTTTGCAAGGCACTGAGTAGCTTCAGCCCTTCAAAAAAAAACCCCAGCATTTCCCTCAGTGCATCTGTGCCTTTATAAATGGCAGGGCCAGATGATGTGAGGACAGTCTCTGCAGCGCTCAGGAACTCTGCTTCCAGTTCCCGTTTCCTCTCCTTTCCTCTCTAGTCTCAGCTGAAAACCATCTCCTCCCACCTTGTCCATGGCCCCTTCCAGGGCCTGCAGCTCATGGAGCCCGGACCCATGGTCCCTCAGAGAGCCCCTGCAGAGCAAGACGATGGGTGCTCAGGGTTTGTGGGAGCTGGCTGAGGGTGCTCACCCTGCTCAGCTTCCTAAGGGACACCAGACATGCAAGGACCTCCATGCCCAAAAAAGCATCTCCCGTCTCTTCCTCTGCACACGTACGAGGTGAGGGGGGGAGATGCCAGGGCTCCCCATTGCTTCCAGCACCTCCCATCAGGAGTCCCAGGGGAGGATGCCCAAATGAGCAGCGTAGACTTTGCACCCTGTAGCCGGGCTCGCTGCTAGCTCCAGGCTCAGGAGCCCCAGCCCCATTTGTTTTGTACCTCAGGTCACTGCCCCAAAATTGTCCCTGTCTCTGGAAAGGGCAAAGGTCTCAACTCCGGCTGAGGCACAAGAAGGTTCGGTGTGTCCTGACAGGATGTGCCTGGGAATGTGGGAAACCATCCACCCTCCCTGAAGCTGGGAGCAAAGTGCAGAACTGCCCCCTAAACGTGGTGAAGCCCAGATCTCACCTCCCCATCGCTGGTGGGCTGGGACCCGGAGCCCCCACGGGGAGAGATCAGCAGGGGCAAGGGGCTGCCCTGCAGCAAAGCCTTCCTTCCCCAGAAGCCGATCTCCCAGGGCATCAGTGGCTCGTCCCCACCATGGGGACATCCCGGCTGCATGGCGGGGAGGTAGAGGCAGAGCCCCCTGTCCCCCCGTGGAACAGGGATGGAGGAACCGGCAGAGTTGCCATGGAGATTTTCTCCCTAGCAGATGCTCTGGGCAGGTGCAAGAAGAGGCTCTGCCCCCCTTGCTGTGCGGCACAATGCCAGCCGGATCCTGCAGAAACAGGAAGCCTCTGCAACCGCCCGCCTGCCAGCCCAACGGCCACTGCCACCGCTGCCAACAGCCTCCTGGCGAGCAGGGCCCCCTGCCAGCGTCAGCGCGGGGAAACTGAGTCACCTCCCAAAGCTACCCCGAGGGCCTGGCTTCACCTCCTCTGGCCCCAGCCACATGTGATGATGGCACATCTGGGGGGCTCTGACCCACCCTTGGGACCCACCAGCCCCCCCTTGCTGCCAGCTTTGGCTGTCGCCCGTTGCCTTCTCACTGAGAAGACCGGTTGTACGCAGCACTTACCCAATCGACTATAGGATCTATAGGGGCCCTCCCCACTGCCGGGGTGCTGGCATGGTCCCACATGGGTAATCAACCTATGCCAGCCTCTCCAGCCTGCCCCAGGACTAGAAGGGCACTGGTGGCCTCGGAGAGCGGCACGGGGCATCCCAGCAGGAGGCGGGTGATGCCAGCCCAGGGTCAAGGTCCATCAGTGGGGACAGGTGCTCCACGGCTCTGAACCCATCCTGGGAGCCCCCAGCTTCCCACTTTTCCTGCTGCTTCCAACACTTCTCCCTCTCCCTGTCCCTCCGGTTACTCACTACTCCTTAAAACCATCCCCTGACGTTCTCAGAGCTGCGGCACTAGAAACTTAAAAATCTCCCCTTTTTCACAAAGGATGCCTTGAAAAATGCTCTCATCTTAATGTGCAGTCGAAGCGCAGCTCCTCCAGCAGGACCTTTATTAGGAGCTTATTTCAAATCAGGCTCTGGCCAGCCTTGTTTTTCAACTGTTTGCGTTGCCGGTTGTAAAGCGGTTGAGGCGAGCAGCGGGAGAGTTTCGAAAGCGTTACCCACACAATCAAAAGCTGGTCTATTAAGTCGGCGGCGAGCGTTTCCGTGGTAAGCAAAAGTCGCCAGTTTGTGTACCTAGCGCAAAGGCTGCGTTTCAAAACATGCTCGGGTCTCTCTCCCGCTTGCGCTGAGAACCAAGGAGGAGATAATGGAGGCAGTGTTTGGACATATTTCGGTGCTATCACGGAAATAACGCAAGCCGGCAATCCTCCTGCAGCTGCACTACGGTCGTGGCACCGTCCCGGTGCCGCCGGCACTTGGGAGGGACCACAGGCCTGGCCATGTTGCGGGGCCCGCTGGGATAAAGTCAAGCGAATCCCCCAGCTCTGCGGTTCAGTCCCCTTTCTGAAATCCCAAAGGCGCCCATCCTCGCAGCCCGGGGATGGCAGACCTATTGCTGCTGCACCCAGTTAACCATGGGCAGTGGGTGGCACCTGCACCCTTGGGACAAGGTCTCGGGGTGGCAGCACCAAGTGGGTGCCGGAGCAGTCCCTCATGGGTGCTAAGGGGACAGAGCTGTGGTGTTGGTGTCCAGGCGGGCACACATGCACCTTCCCAGGGGTCTGCTGGCACAGGGATTAAGCGTGAAGGGCATCAGGGCACAGGGTGAGGACATGGCACAGTGTCGCCCTGGGTGGCAGGGTGGGGTGCTGGGGTGGGATTGGACGGGGGAGGTGCAGTGTGGGGGTGGTGGTGTTGGGTGTCGGTGTAGGGTGATGCTGTGGAACAGTGGTGTGGTGCAGGGCGTCAGTGCGGTGCCTGGTACAGCGGTGCCCAATGTGACGCCCACTGCGGTGCGGCGCCCAGTGCCATGTGGTGGTTATGCCTGGTGTGGTTACACCTGGTGCATTGCAGCCTGGTGCAGGGCTGCCGCGGTGATGCCCAGTGTGGTGCCCCATGCCATGGTGCCCAGCACAGTGCCCAGTACAGCACTGCCCAGATTGGTGCTGGTGTGGTGCTGCTTGGCACTGTGCCTGGTTCAGTGCCCAGTTCGGAGCCTGGTGTGACAGTACGCAGTTTGGTGCTGACACGGTGCTGCCCGGCACTGTGCCCAGTAAGGTTTTGTGCTCACCACAGTGCCTGGTTAAGGGTCCAGTTCAGTGCTGCCCTGCCTGGTTCAGTGCCAGCATGGTTCTGCCTGATTTGGTGCCTGGCATGATGCTGCCCAGCCTGATGCCCTGTTCAGTGCCTGCTTCAGCTGTGCCAGGTTCCGTGCCTGGTTCCCTGGTTCGGTGCCCGGTCCAGTGCTTCCTGCTGCAGTGCCTGGTTCTTTGCCTG
>NW_009596863.1:11337-11858 GCF_000690535.1 Cariama cristata
GGTGTCCAGTGCAGTAGTGCCTGGTTCAGTGCCCAGTACAGTGCTGCCCAGCACAGTGCTGCCCAGCCTGGTGCCCAGTTCTTTGCCTGGTTCGGTTCCTGGTTCAGTGCCCACTGCAGTGCTGCCCCGCACAGTGCCTGGTTCTGTGCCCATTCTGGTGCCCGGTTGTTTGCCTGGTCCAGTACCCAGTTCAATACCCAGTGCGGTGCCCAGTTCGGTGCGTGGCCAGTGTGCAGTCTGGTGCCTGGTCTGGTGCCCTGTTCGATACCTGATTGTTTGCCCAGACCAGTGCCCGGTTCAGCGCCTGGCACGGTGCCCAGTCCGGCGCCTGCTCCGGTGCCCGGTTGTTTGCCCAACCCAGTTCAGTGCCCGGTTCAGCGCCTGGCACAGTGCCCAGTCCGGTGCCTGCTCCGGTGCCCGGTTGTTTGCCCAGTCCAGTACTTGGTTCACTCTCCGGTTCGGTTCCCAGTTCGGTGCCTGCCAGGGTGTCCAGCCCAATGCCCCGTTGTTTGCCCAGTCGG
>NW_009596864.1:0-1328 GCF_000690535.1 Cariama cristata
GCTCCCGCTGTAACTGACTTCGCTAAACCAGAGCGGTGTCCGCCGTGTTTCTTTGAAGGCGGCCCTCGTGGGTTTGCGTGGGAATAATCCCCCTTGCCCCTGCCTGCAGCGCCCACGGGCGGGGGCGGGACTTCTGGGTTTGCCCGTGACCGGAAGTAGGAATTAGGCTAATGAGACGTTTGAACACGGGGAAGACTCACTGCTTTATGACTGCTGTTTACTAAACAGCTGTTTAAGGCCTTTTTTTTTTTCAAATTTCTGTCAAGACTTAAAGTCTCTAAGGAACCAACTCGAATATTAACGGCATGCAAAATTACATTAAATATTCTTGTGGTAGTTCAGCAATGCATAAATTTTAGAAAAACAAAAAAGTTTATAGATAATGTAAACAAACATAACCCGTACGATGCAAATCGTCAAAACCATTTGAATATGCTTGCCTTGTACTTGAGGGCAAGTAGTGGGAAGTTCTTTTTGTCCTGATTTGTAAATGGAGTAAAAGATAGGTATTTGACTTTTTCTGGAACGGTTCATGGTTCTGTACTGCCGAAATCATGAACAACTCCCTTTCAACTGGTAAATACTTAAATTCTGATGAATAAACTATTGGGAGGGGAATTGGTTGTTTTCCTTAAGAGTTTTCTAGCAGCAAAAATACACATTTGAACCCCTAAAAATTTTAAAGACTTGTAAGTATTTCATTATAAAGACTCACTCATGGGATCCTCAATCCAATCTATATTCTAGAAATCTTAGTGCTCTTTTTAATAAACTTTGTTTAATTTTGAACAAGAAAAAGGGATTTCTTTAGAGAAGTATTTAGACAAACTCTGTGTAATGAATGTGCTATATTATAAGCTCTAATAAGACCTGTAGTTCTAGTAGTTCATTTAATGAAAGTTTTGTTAAAAAAAAAAAAAACAACAAATAACCGAAGAAAAGGGCAAAAGCACACACAGTTTTATAATGCCTTATGTTTTACCGCTGGGAACTCCTTGATTTGGGTTAAGTCTTGTTGAATGCTGGTAGAGCTGGCTTGTGTTTAAACAGTGCAATGCTTCTGCTGAAACCTGTACCACAGCCTTGGGGTTTTTTTGTTTGTTTGTTGTTTTTTTTTTTTTTCAGTTCTGTCCCCTTGCTGAATTATTCAGGTTGTGGGTTATCTGTGTTGTGGACCATTCTGTGCATCTGTGTGAAATGGCTTTGAGTTATACCAGGCTGACTAGTGCAGTACAAATCACAGAATGGTCGGGGTTAGAAGGGACCTTTGGAGATCATCTAGTCCAGCTCCCCTGTCAAAGCAGTTGCACAGGATCGTGTCCAGGCGG
>NW_009596865.1:0-5324 GCF_000690535.1 Cariama cristata
TTCTCCATGTCCCAGGTAACCAAGTCTCCTGTTTCCTTTGGAAAGGGCCCACATTTTCCTTAGTCTTATTTTCATCACCAACATACCTATAGAACATTTTTTTGTTGCCCTTGACATCTCTGGCTAGACTGAATTCTGTCAGGGCTTTAGCTTTCCTGACCTGATCCCTGGCTGCTCAGACAATTTCTCTGTATTCCTCCCAGGCTTCCTGTCTTTGCTACTCTCTGTAGGCTTGAGTTTGTCCAGGAGCTCCTTGTTCATCCATGCAGGCCGCCTGGCATTTTTGCTTGACTTCCTCTTGGTCGGGACACATCACTCCTGAGCATGGAGGAGTTGATCCTTGAATCCCAGCTTTCCTGGGCCCCTCTTCCCTCCAGGGCTTTATCCCATGGTACTCTACGAAGCAGCTCACTGAAGAAGCCAAAGTCTGCTCTCCTAAAATCCAGGGTAGTGAGCTTGCTGTGCACCCTCCTCTCAGTCCTAAGGATCTTGAACTCCACCATTTCATGGTTACTGCAGCGAAGGCTGCCCTTGTGCTTCACGTTCCCCACCACTCCCTCCCTGTTGGTGAGAACAAGGTCCAGCATAGCATCTCTCCTCTTTGGCCTCTCTCTCACTTGGAGGAGGTTATCATCAAGGCATTCCAGGAACCTCCAGGATTGCTTATGCCCCGCTGTGTTGTCCCTCCAACAGATATCGGAGTGGTTGAAGCCGCCCACGAGGACCAGGGCTTGAGAACGCGAGGCTGCTCCTTTCTGTCTATAGAGGGCCTCTTACACTTGGCATTCTTTGTTGGGTGGCCTGTAGGAGACCCCACTATAATGTCACCTGTCCCTACCCTCCCTTTAATCCTGACCCATAAGCTCTCAATCAGCCCCTCATCCATCCCCAGGCAGAGCTCCATGCACTCCAGCTGGTCACTGACATAGAGGGTGACACCCCCTCCTCATCTCCCCTGCCTGTCCTTCCAAAAGAGCCTGTATCCTTCCATTCCAACACTCCAGTCGTAGGAGTCATCCCACCACATCTCTGTGATGCCAATAAGGTCATACCCCTGCAGGCGTACACATATCTCTAACTCCTCTTGTTTATTCCCCATGCTATGTGCATTTGCATAGGGACATTTAAGTTGGGCCCTTAAATTGTCATTTTCAAACAGTCAAAATTGAAAGTAGTAGTAAAAAGAGTATAGGCTAAGAGATCTTACTTAATGCCAGCACACAGTTGATATTTGGAAAATATACAAAGAACAGGTGAAAAAGATTCTTGCCTTTGGTATCTGGAGAATTTTCTCTAGTTTAGTAACCTTCCTTTAGGTTTCCGGTCATCCACCAAGTTCCAACATGGTTTCTTTAACAATTTGATTTAAATATGTAAAATAAAAAGCAATCGGTAGACTTAAGTGATAACATTCACATTTGACAGCATAGCCAAGAAAATTCCAGCTGGAACAAAACCATAATGATTTAGTTGTGCAAGACTTGCAGATAGCCAGAACACCAATTCAAAACCTGTCAGAGTTCATTACACATTACTACAGAAATGATACCGTTGTCCTTTCTTGAGTTTGAAAACCCAATGTGCATAAACTTATGGTGAAAAAAATTTACTGTCAGTTTTCGACTATATTTATTTAAAAATAATTGCTTACAGGCCAACAGTTCCATCTATAGCCATTTCATATCCTACCTTGCAAAAGGAAGAAAATTACTTTTAGTTCAAAGTAAACTCCCTGTTTCTAAGTCCTACAATAGGATTTTAACACTTGCAGAAAAATCACGGGACTCAAGAAGTACGTTAAGAGTTACTCCTTTCCTGGCAAATTGTTTCTCATGTTTGTGAACCACTGCCAAATCTAACACTGACAGAAGAAACACTTCAGAACTTCAACATTTTTTAAAGTCTTTCCATTGTTTCAAATATGCTCTTAGAGACAAACAACATTTAACATCCATCATATTATGTTCCCTTTCCCAGGTCACAAACACCCATAATTTTAAAAAACGTAAGTACTAACTGCTGTAGCACAAAACCATGTACAGTCACTTTTGCTAATACAAATGCTAAGATTTAAAATAAAATAGGAGCCCAAATCTACTTTGACAACACAGTCAGACAAAAAAAAAAAAAAAAAATAGCTAGGCATCCAAGCAATAGCTCCCACTGACAAAATATTCAGATTGAGATTTTCAGATAGCCTGTAGCACTAAACCATTTGGCAGCTCTCCTGCCTCAGTTCTCTGTATAAAGACAGACTTATATCAAGGAATAGAAGACTATCACAAATGGGGGATGAAGAGAAAAAAATAGTCTACATAGTTTTTCATGCCCCAACCTAGACCTTTAGAAAGCTAGATAGAACTCAGGCCATCTGAAATAAACAAACCTTAGTTACAAGTAACTAATTTTAGAAGTGAATTGGAAAAAAAAAAATTAAAAAAAAAATCTGTGAAGTCTCCTTTTAAAGAAAGATCTCCTAGAAAAGCACACCAATCTGACCCTAAAAAAAATGGCCATCACTCAGTGCCACATCTATTAGCTGAGTTCTTCCCTCAACTGCTAAACAAAAGGGAGATAGTGGAACACTTGCAAACTATATACTGAAGTTCCAGTTCTCATTTTAACTCCCTGATACACAATACTAATCAAATTTAACCACTGCAGCCAGATAAACTAACACGGCCGGTGCTGAACAAGGTCAAGCAATTTTTGCTCCTGTCCTCCATTCACTAACTCAGTCAAGTAAAATGATGCCAATTAAAAAAGACCAACCAAGCACCCTGTGAGACTGGGTTAGAAAGTGGATGAGAGACAAACTGTCAGAGCTCCATAGGAAAACAAGGTGACCACTTCACATGAACTGTCAACCCCACACATCCAAGGTGCTGTCAGACAGAACCATCAACTCACAGAGGTCGGAAGAGACCTCTGGAAGTCTCTTAGTCCAACCTCCTGCCCAGCCCAAAGCCAAATTCAAAGTTATGTTAAGTTGCTCAGGACTTTGTCCAGTAATATCTTGAGCACGTTCAAGAATGGTAGTTCTGCAGCCTCTCTCAGCAACGTGCCCCAGTACCTCACCACTCTAATTTTTTTTTAATCCAGTAAGAAATTACCTTGTTGTAACTTGTAAACACTAATTTATCATCCTTTCAACATGCATTCCTAAGAAGACTCTAGCTCCACCTTCTCTAAAACACCCATCGGGTAGCTGAAGACAACAACAGATCATTCCTCAGCCTTCTGCAGGCTGAACAAACACACCTGGTGCCTGGCAGCCCCTCCACTGCCGGCCAAGCCGTTGCATCAGTCTCTTGTACTGGGGGGGCCAGATCTGGAAGACCGAGCCTGCTGGCTACGATCTCTGTTCTAATTCAGCAGAACAGTGAGCGAAACCCAAAAGATCTACCCTTGATCCCACTACTCTCCCCACAGTGCAGATCACAGCTAGTACCCCATGTAACCAAAGGATGAGGTTCCTCAAATAACTGATGTGATGGGTTTGGTGTTGGGCTTTTTTTGTTTGTTTGGTTTGGTTTTGTTTTTCTGATAGGTTGGATCTCTGACAGATCAGGACAATGAAATTACTTAACCTGGTCACCACAATTGCTAGATGGAATATAACAAAAGAAGTGAAAGGTGCAGAACCACTCATTATCTCACTGCCCCATCAGATAGGTGAACAAATACCTGTGAGAGTTTTACAGTGAAAGCAACACTAGAAACATACAGCATATCCTCAACTTGCAAGGTTGTTAGCTCAAATACCATGCTATTTTAGTGCCAGAATAATTTTGTTGCTTGCCACAGCAGATTAAGGGAGGTGTTTTTATGAAGATCTACGCAAACATTTTGCAAAGTAAGCGTGCGTGGGCAGAAGCAACATAATTCAGGTATGTTCGCTGCTAACTTACAGTGTGACTGCAGCAGCTAGGCTCTATTTCAGCTAAGGCTGAAGTTGGGTGTTGGTGACACAGATTTACGCAGAGCTCTGCATCTATTAATTTACCCTGGATCTCAGCGCAGGGGCTTCACCATCACAGTTCGACTGCTTGAAGTTTCTGAACTGGCACAAGTACCTAAGTAAAACACATTATATGTGCATTTATAGTCCTTTTCGCACCTCTAGGCATTATACAGACTGAGATCTCAGCTTGAAAATGATGAAGCTATCTGAACTGCACCGAAACCCATCACAGATGTATACATTGGAACAGAAACAAAAAGGTTTGGGCAGCTTTTTTTTTAATATCAGTTACCTTTATATATTCTCAACAGCAGCTGCATCTGCTGCATACTGCTTTTTGGGAACATATTTTTTAACCATTTACACTACACACATTTTGAAATATAGCCTGGGACACAATGAGTAGAGAAAACACTGGAAAGAGTTTGGCTAAAGAGTATCTGAGGTGATCAAGCAATTTATTTTTACTAGATATAGTCTTACTAAGAAAATGAGATACGGAGTCCGTTTCCGTTTTTGCTCTTAAGGTCAAATCTTACTGACCTTAAGGTAAACCCAATCTTCCCCAAAAGTTTACATTCAGATTTTAAACTTGCGGACAGTAACCAGTCAAGACTAGAATTCTCATGTTCAGGCTGAGGAGATGAAAAATTCTCCAACCCGTACCAAAGACACTTCTGCTGGCAGAGGTAAAAGGCACAAAAGACTCTGGGCAGTGAAACAAAAAGAATCAGTTTGATCCCTGTGGTTTGGGGGAGCTCAGGGATAAAGCAGCAGCAACTCTTACAAAGAATTTTCATCAGAACAAGATACTCTCTGTGATTGCTTCGTGCTAACTAAAACAACTGTAGAATTTTGACATAGGACTCCCTATTTCAGTGGGTGAGTGCTTTTATTTGTGGGAGGAGGGAAGGGAATAAAAGGAATTCCTTTGACAAGAGAGCTGCATTGCTAACCACAACCAGGATCCTTTTACCTCTTTTGCTACAAAGAGGTTATATGCCATGAAGAAAAATCCCATGACCTAACAGCTTCATGTTATTTTACAAATAATACAACTCCAACCAGCTGCTACAGAAGATATTTTTGCAGTTGATTTGCTTTGCACGTTTCACAGCACTTGAGATCCAGGGTTCATCATTTAGGCTTCAATAAATGTGGTATCTCATGCCCTTGCCGAGTCTTCCCAGGAACAAAGCTGTACTCAGCTCTTGAAGGAAATCTAGAGTTATTATTTATCTCATTTTTGTGATATCATACAGAAGGTAGAGAAAAAAATAACCAACAGTTATGGATGCCTGATTGGTAGAATGATTTACAAACCGAATTAAAAGGGGGGGGGGGGGGGGGACCCCCCCAA
>NW_009596865.1:5355-6190 GCF_000690535.1 Cariama cristata
CCCGCAACACAACACGGTCGGAGCTTCAAATGAAGACTTCCTCCTCGGTTTCTTTTACCTGAAAATACTTACGCAGCCTCAGAGAAGTACACAAGACACGCGTTAATGACCCTACAGGAAGAGCAGGCAGACGTTGCTGTATCTTTGCACTGTAACAACTCCACTAAATATTCCACAGGGCATTCTGTTCCAAAGTCAACTTGAAACTTTAAATACAAACCGAGTTGTATTATAAAAAGCCTTAATGATACTCTCCTGCAGGCTTTTTGTAATGGTGAAGGCTTTAAAAAGTGTACACTAAGTACGCAACCATTGTTCTGCCAAGGAACAACTGAGTACTGCCCCAGTGCAAACGTTAAAAGGAAATTATATGATCCTTAAAACACATCACTTCAAATTGTCTTTTCGTATCCACGGGAAGAGATAGGAAAAGAAGCGAAATACACAAGCCCACATCCCCATGAAAAAAGCCAATATTTACCTAGAATTTACATAGTACTGTAAATAGAGGTAGCAAGTTCAAAAATGAGAAGGCAATAAATGCATCAGATAATTAACTTTCTAGGTCTCACAGAAATATTTGAAGCACAACAATCTGCTTCCAGAAAGTCCTTATAAACATTGTTACAGCTAAGCAATATCGAACAGAGCCACAAGGATTTCCGATACCTTAAAAAAAAAAACCAAAACAAACCAACCACTTCAAAACCAAGTTCTTTCCCCGTAAGTTCTTATGTTTACTCGGAGCCAGCCCAAAACCCTCGAGAAATGAAAGGCACTAGCGGAGACTGTGTGTTTCTCCCACCCAGAGTGCCTGCAACGGCAAGCACGGCCC
>NW_009596866.1:0-1916 GCF_000690535.1 Cariama cristata
GTGGGTAAAGCCTGCTCCTCCTTTGTTTTCTTTCAGTGTGAAGACCAGAAAGTGGAATTATTGTATGATGCCTTAAAGCGAGTCGGTGACAGCTTTTCACAGTGCTTTCCGGCATCCATTTCCCTATCACTACATTCATCCACCAGCTACCTTGGCTTCTTCATTGGTGACAGCCACGCAAATATCCTCAAAGAGTTTGCTCTGGCATTCTCGTCAGAGGCTTCAGCCCTGGCAGGTAGGACCAACATCGGAGGGAAAATGGTTGGGTCATAGCACAAAGGCATGGTACTGAAAACATCTCCTGTGTCTCCGGGGGAGTTCAGATGATATTTTACTGCCAGCAAGCACCCTTTCCTCCCACAGATTTGAAAACAACGTGGCTAGGGGAGCATGCTTTAGACTTTGAAGACACAGTGCCTTTATCAAGAGGCTGACATGGTTGGCTGTATAACTTGATAGGCCATCAATCGGGATACCCAAGATGGGCAGGGATATAATACTCCCTATTCCCAGACCTCCATCCCCATGGTGCTATGGCCCAGCCTGATGGCCCAACTGCATCCCTGCAAAACAGGTCCTAATCCCGACTCCAGTGACATCCAAGGGAAACTGCATCACCAGTGGAGACTGCAGGGACACAGCCCCAGCATAGCTTTGTCTGGGAGAAACGAGTTCAATATATCTCAGACTGGGAGAGGAATTCAAGCCCTGTTCATTTTTTTCTCCCAGCTGAAGCCAGGGAGCAAATCCAGTCCAGATTTGTGAATTATTTTGGCATGATTAAAACCATGGCATTCTGCAAAACCATTATTCAGCAAAACTATGACCTACTCCACTACTAATTACTATGATATTTCCTGCATCGTGTAAAGCGTGTAGGATAAAACAAGAAGAAGGACTTCAAATGACCTTTGCTTCTATGTTGTGACGTGATTGTTTCATTCCTAGATTGCCACGTGAAGCCCTGCCTAAAGCAGCTCCACCTTACCTTGGCTCACAAGTTTTATCCTAACCATCAGAAGATTTTGGAACAACTGGCCAAATGCATTAACCCAGGGGAGACCTGCCAGTGGGTAGCTGCTCTCTACTCACGGGACATGCGTTTTGTGCATTACCAGGTACTGTCATCAGATTTATTTTATGTCCTGAGCCTGCGGTCAGATTCTTTGCTACAGTCACCTTGTCTTTTTTTTCATGATGAAAATCAGTGCATGCAGGGTACAGTGTTTCAAAAAGTACCTCTTTGGGTTGAAAAACTGCACTTATGAATCAGTAGACGATATCTTTATGGTAGGCTGCTTGACTTGCATGTCAGCAAGGTCTAATTCCAAACTCCAGCAGAAAAAACTAATCTTACCATGACATGAGAAAATAAGAGAGACAGGAAATGATGATCCTTGAATATTTGCTAGGATTTGTCAGATCACGGCTTTGCAGTAAGATTCCATTCAGCAAAATTAGTTTTCTTGATTGTTACAGCCACGATGAAAACTGCACGGCTTAAATATCAGTGAGCAGGGCACGGTTCTCACTGATGATTTTCTGCATAATGGACTCTTAGTTAAAACCAGTCAACATTTTTCCAGTTCTTATTTCCAAATCTAAATTATGGAATGATCAACATTTTTTTGTCAGATCAGTATATCGCTTTGTCAGAAGTCTCATATTGGAGAGGAGAGCTGCAAGTAATCACGAAAATGGCTGATACCGGTTTTGCTACGTTTGCTTTCAAATAAGTCTGTCCTAGTTACAGGAAAAAAGTGTTTTTATGAAAACCAAGTGCTTATTTTTACACACACTGCAAATGCAGTAGTGTTTTCCTTATTCTCTGCTGAAGTGCTGTTAAAGAGCATGTTGCAGAGTAGAAAATAGTACCGGTCGCTGTGTCTAGTAGAGGTGAACAAGCATCCCCTGAC
>NW_009596866.1:1935-12033 GCF_000690535.1 Cariama cristata
GCAGCGGGCGGGGGGCAGAACCCTGCCCCTGCTGCATGTTCCCCCCCAGACGCTGAGGGCCCTCTTCCAGTACAAGCCCCAGAACATCGACGAACTCATGATCAACGTCGGGGACTTCATCTACGTTGACCCGACGCAGCAGTCTGACGTGAGCGAAGGCTGGGTGATAGGGATCTCGCATCGGACCGGCTGCAGGGGTTTTCTTCCCGAAAACTACACTGAGAGGGTCAACGAGTCAGACACGTGGGTTAAGCACAGGTAAGTTGGGGTTTCATGGGTGGTGTTTTGTGTCAGCTGCTTTTGCTGCTGGGGAGCTGTGGCAGCGTTCCTCCTCGCCGTCAGCTGTGGGCTGCCCGGTGGGCGCTGGAGGCGGCCCGGGGCGGGGCACGGGGGGGCTGGGGGTCTAGGTAGGATGGCTGAGACTCCTGAAAGAAGAGAGATAGGACACACACCCACAGATGCCCAGAATTCACTAGTCCAGCTGCTCAAGGGATGACCTCTGTTTACTCTTGAACAACCTCAGCAACCTAATGAATTTTAAACAACCACGTTCTGCCGGGCAGGCTGAGCCTTCAGCCTGGTTCCCTGCTGCCTTCTTTTTTTCACATTTCAAGAGCTTGCAAAGTTAATTTGAAACGAAACCATACAGAGGTTATTCCCCCACCTTGGGCCCACCCTCATCTTGTTGATTCACCCTGTATCAGCAGGCATCTCTTTGGCTTCCTGCACTTTGCTCTGCAGCTGACAGCACAGCTGATGCTACTTGTAGATTAGAGCTGAGTTTTCTAAGCAGGGAGGTGTAGGTGCATTTCTTGCTGAGTCCTCAGAGACAGAGAGAAGGCAACCAGGTAGTGTTTCCTGCTTGAAGGTCACACTTGAGCAGGGTTACACCCAATCTATGCCATCGGTTCATAATATTTTAACCTCATTTTCACTGGGCGTATTTTAAATCAGGAGCAAAGCGATGAGCAGATTGCAAACGTGCGAAGAATATTGAACGTGAATCCTGACTTAGACATGCCTGTAGACAAAATCATGACTTAAAACTCCCTTCTATTTGTGTATGCTCCTGTATGTTTGTGTGCGTGTGTTGCTTCTGCTTTTTCTACAGGGAATATGTTTTTGCAACAGCTTCGAGATTCTCCACTCAAACTGAAAATGAACCTAATGTAAAGCTGAATGGAGAAGTCCGTAATCCTAGTATGTCAAGGAGCGTAACCAACGTACTTTCTCTTCAGGTAATTGTTTTTTTTCCATTTCTTATCTTTGCCATGTGCTTGCGAAGATATACTGTTAATTAAAAGAATTCAGTAAATGTAGTAGTATCTTCCTTTCTCTCACTCACATTTTCATGTTATGTTGTGATGCACACATACGTATACACACATATGGTCATACTGTATGGTCTCATAAATATTTTGTAATGATTATGACGTGTGTTACTCTTGCCTTCTTTCACAAAACTCTTTTTGTCCCTGTCGTAACAGCACAACATACGAGTTCTGTGCAGAGCCTTACCGGGCAAGCGACAAGGGAGACGCAGGCACAACTTCCCCTGACTTTCGTATGGGTCCATAGCGGAGTAACTAGAGCAGAATTAGGCTCATTGCTACTTTTATGTCCAGGTTCTATGGACATCACCTTTGTGGTTTACTTGGTCCCAGATCTTAGCACGTTTAAATGTTTCATCTTCTTTTGTGTTTTTAGATACATAGCTAATGAAAATAACTGCAGAAAACTGCAGCAGGAGGACTGCTAGCTGGAAAGGTTAGCAGCACTGATAGGATTACATTTTTGTCCCAGTTTCAAAATGAACATATATCAATTTTTTTCCCAGGTTTTCCCCTGGTCTTCTGGTAGGAAGAGCAAAACAAACAAGGACTCTGCTTTTTTTCTAACATACAGCACATTTGCACCTGCGTTGCCTTATTGTCTCTGACTGTCAGGGATGCCAAGAGGGCTCCTTCTGGCACACCGACATGCTGCGGAAACCCCTTTGGGCTTGCTGGCCCCATGGCCTCTCTTCTTGCTGTGCTGGGGGATAACCCCGGGTTCATTTGTGTTAACATCAGAGAAACTTGAGGGAACTTCCATCCTGGGGCCTACCAGGACGCCGTGTATGACTGTAAGACAGAAACTTCTGCACGAGCTGCACGTCCTTCCACTGGCTCTTGGTTGCCCTTGGCCTCTCGTACCCAGCTCAGATCTGTGGCAGAGCCACTGCTTGACCCGAGGAACATGTTTTGCAGATGTGCACATCTCCAGTCTAGAGTTTCCCCGGCCTCTGGGTTCCTGCCAAGCAGAAGAGCGAGACCACAAAACCTTAGTTTTAAAACTCTGATCTTGTGGCGGTTGGTCTGTGTTTCATGGCAGAAATGCAATAGTGTTTAGCAGAATACATGAGCATAAATCGCATACCACTTCTTACGAATTCCCTTTGCTGCTGAAGATACACATCGCTAACCTCAGCGCTGCAGCAGTAACGCTGTGATGGGTTACTGTTGAAAAAGCTTTAAAGCCTTTGACCTGTTCTTTCTTATCTTCTCATCTGTATTCAACATGCGTTGTATACTAACCCCAGACTGCTTAAAACTTATTTGTAATTCCATGCAGTCTGAGTAAAACAGTGGCCTTGGAGGAGATCGGGGTTCACTGTTGACTTGGCCACACAGTTATGAAAACGTAAAAGTAGTGTTTTCATTAGGACAAGAAAGACAAGCTTACTCCTGGTGTAGAAAAGAGCACTACCAATTAAATTTTGGCTACTTTCCCTCTTTTGTTTATATCAACCATATGATATATATTAAAATTATAATTCCTTCCCACCCTGGAATTAAAAGATCCATTATCAGCACTACCTTTCACTAGTGTAAACACAGAGTGAAAACCTGATCTGTAGCCCCTGAAGGCCAGGGATCTCTTTCATTTGCCCTCAGTGGAGAGAAAGTCAGGCTTTATTGTCCTAAAGACAGGCATCTATTATAGCAGCTCCTTTTTCTCCCTCTCTGTGCTTGTTACACACCTCTCAGGACAGGTCTGCCGTTCCTTCCTCCATCAGCCAGCATCCAGGAAAACAGATTTTTCATCTTACATCTAATAATTGTAATGAAAAACCCATTTTACACAGCTGCCTCAGAGTGCTGCCCTGCGAAGAGGCGTGCTGGTGATGCACCACGGGGAAGGAGTTGATCAGGTCTTCGGCAAATCTTGGCTTCAACAGTGCTTGACTGCAGATGGTGAGTAAGACACTGAGAGGATCTTAGCAAATCAGAACCAAAATCAGTTAACCCCAGTAATAAGTACAAGAGATTCAGTCTCCTACGTGTAAATGGAAACACAGACACAAAAGAGTGAGTAATATTGCAAGTCAGAGACAGCACTGCTTTGACCTGCGTGTAACCAGTTCATAAGGTCCTAAAGCCCTTCATGTTTGTGTTGGATGAATTCTGGCAGAACAAGCAAAGTTCTTGCAATCAGAGTTACCGTACTTCACTAGTTAAACCTGGGGAAGAAGAATAAGAGCAAACCATGGTGGAAATAAGATATCAGCACTGGCATAAATTAAAAGCTGAATTTCTTGGCCCTGTCTCTCAAAAAACGTATGTTTTGGGGTGAAGAAAACTGACCAAGAACAGGGAAATATGTGTCAGGAGGAAGGAGGGGAACAAGAAGGTGAGAGTTCAGAAAGGAGAGCTTTATGCTGAAAGTCTCCTTTCTTATGCTGGTAATCTCCTACATTAGTGTGTGACATTCACACTAGGTAATGAGGGTGGTACCTTCTGGCTGTATAATCCATTCATTGGTTTCATTTTTCTTCTGTGGAAATGTTGGGTTTTGTCATTTTGGCCACGGTAAAAGAATATTGATATGGAGTGGATTTTTGTTTCATTTGAGCCTCACAAAGATGAATTCCCTGATTTCGGGTCCTCTCTCTCTCCTCCCCCCGATTTGCTCCTTCAGACCTTGCAGAAGAGGTGCTGTTTTGTTAGGACAGGTGATTTCCCAAGGCAGTGTTGTGACCTTAAAACATGATCTCTTTAAGGTAATAGCAGTCACCGGGTTTTTTTTCATCGGTGAGATGCTGACTACGTCTGTAGTACTAAAATAATCCTGTGGGCATCTGAGTTCAGGCACTGGCCCGTGATCCCCCAAACTGCATCGCTATTAGCTGTCTCCTTGGCGTGGTCTTGGCTGGTGGCAGCTCCCCCTCGCCCACGTGGTCTCCAGGCGAGGTTTGGGGAGAGCACAGACCACAGTCCGTCCCCAGTGGACAGACAGTGTGGGTGTTGGAGGTGGAGAGAAGAGAGACTAGCCCCTTGGGCAGACGTCCTGCTTCATCACTTGCCCTCATGGCCAGAGAATGGACCTCCACCTGTTTCGTTTGCCAGTCGAGATGCCACTCTGGGTTGAGTTTTTAGAACCAGCCATCCAACCATTCAGAAGAAACGAAGCCATTAGAACAAAATGCCACCAGTGCCTTCAGCTGCTGCCTCCCTTGTGCCACAGCAAAATGTCCCACCTCATTTCAGGCAAATACTACAGAGCAGATCTCAACTTCCCTTCCACCCTTCCGAAGCGGAAAGACGGCATGAAGCATTTTGAATATGATCCTCCTTTATCTTGCTGTGGTATTTTCCAGTCAAGGCTTATAGGTAAGCTGCAAACGTAAGGGTTTGGGAAGCAGGCTTTCAGCATCTGCAAAAGCTCATACTGGCTTTGCAGTAGAAAAACTCCCCAGCAGCACTCGGTGTGGTCACACTTCTCTATGGGCAACCGCCGCAAGATCTTGTTAAACAGTGAAATAGAGAGCGGGGCTGGTTGCTCACCTTTGAGGCCCATTCTACCGGTTCCTGGCAAAGAAAGTTAAAAGAAAGAAGCTGCAACACTACCTCTGCCCTGCTGCTTGTCTGCAAGGGACTAATGTCTTACGCGGTTGTCACTGAATGGGCAGTGAGGAGTGAAGGGGGTGGCGAGAGGAAGCAGCATCATGGGCAGGAGTGTGGTCACCTCGTCACAGGGACCTGACGGCCGGGTGCTATGGGTTACTCTGACTCAATTCATTCATCAGATGAAGTTGTTTCTGCTCAGCGAGCATGCCTGACTCCGACAATCTCAGTCTGGTGCAAACACTTGTCTCTAATGATTCAGATACATGGAGACAGCCAAATGCCTAACTGCTGTTTGCAGATTCGGAGTGAATCTTCTGTAATTATCTTTCCAACACTCATTTAA
Organism: Cariama cristata; assembly: GCF_000690535.1. Taxonomy (NCBI): domain Eukaryota; kingdom Metazoa; phylum Chordata; class Aves; order Cariamiformes; family Cariamidae; genus Cariama; species Cariama cristata. Next base: position 7,168 of record NW_009596866.1, read on the forward strand.
AACTTGCTGTTGCCACCAGAATGAGCTTTTTAGTGAGCTCAGTCAGTCGATAATGGGAAAAAATGAATAGAAAGGGGCTGTCAATGTATCCCATATCAATGAAACTGAAAAGTTCCAAGAGTTTTTTTGCAGAAAGTGTTTTGTAGTAGTTTCTCATTGTTGTGGATGGAGTGATGCACTTCACTCGTAAGAGAGAACCAACAGTATACTTCGTTGACATAAAGTAAGGAGTTAACAAAGTTCAATGGTAAATGCGCCAGTGGTTTAATAAGATTTGGTGGCAAGGTACGCTTGACTATTTACTGCATAGATGACAGGGTGAGACAAAACTGTCAAGGACACCCTCCCATTGAGTCATGAGGTTCAGAGAGGACCCCCTTGATTTCTAAACTCCCCCTCAGAGAGGAGTCTAGGTGCGGCTGGATCCACTTCTAGTCCCAGACTTGGTCAATGGTTTATGTCTAAAGGATTATATATGCACAATCAATCCTTTATATCACTTAACTGAGATTTCAAAGTTTAGCATGCTATTAATCGCTTACCAAGAATCTGTTGAGACAAGGAATCTCTCAGCCTCGAGGAGTAACCGCCTGCTCAAGGGGAGATCCTGCTGCTGTGCAGGAGAGCTCAAGGGGCCCTGGGCTGTCCACTGTTTATAAACATGATTGCCTTATAGTCGTATCTGCGTACCAGCAAGTCTGGGCCACCGTTTCAGACAGCCCTTGGCTACTGTGTGCCATCCATCCCCCAAAATCCAGAGTAAGCTGGACGGATGCAGCCATCACAACCCTCACTGGTGGTTATGGCTTAAGAGGGGAGGGGGGAGCCCACCACCACACTCATCTGTCACGATTTGTAGAAGAACAACTCGCTTTGCTGTTCCCATCCAGGGGAAGCTCTGCTGGACCAGGAGGTGACAGTCAGCTACGTGTACTCGTCACCCGCGCTCCGCTGCATCCAGACAGCTCAACACGTACTGCAGGGTAAGGCAGCAAAAGCGGGCGGGTGCTTTTGTCGCAGTGAAAATGTCTTTGTCAAACTTCTGTGAAGTCTCCGAGATGAATAATGAAGAAGATGTATGACTTTGTGGTTATTTGTTGTTATATTTAAGCAGGGAAGACAAGGTGGTTTTGTCCAGCTGGTAATACAGGCAGTAATAAACCTGCTGCCCTGTGTACAGTCTGTGGGGTATGATCCCGTTAACTCTAGTCCTCGGTAGTTAAAATGGAAGCTAATGTTATATGAAACAGAGGCGTTTCACATCAGGTTGAATTCAACATTAGTAGCTGCTCATCAAATCACCACTGCCACCTCTTCCAGAAAATGTTGTGAGCCAAAAAGCAGATGTTTCCAGTGCTCTGAAGGCTAGGTACGTGCATCAGGGAAGACAGATTTCTCCTGAAAGCATTTACCTTTACAAGCCAAACGATTTTAATTCCTTCATATTGCAGAACCTCTTTCCTTCTCTTTCTCCCCCTCCCTCTCTTTTTTTTTTCCCTCCCCTGTCCCCTCCGACAGGTCTGTCAGAGGTTCACAGTTCATTACCATCTTTACATCAGAATTACGATGGCAGCACATTCTTCTGGGAATTAGTGCCACTCAGTAACCTCTCTTAAGAATAATCAACAAAATGTGTCCTTCGACAAGGGAATTCAGTTTCTAACACTGTAGGACAATTTATTGCCCCACAAAGGACCACTGAGCAAAATGCCATATAAAAATGGTAAAAAGATTTCCTGTCTAAAGTTTATTCAGATTACAACATTCCTGAGGTCTTGTCTTCTATTCTCTTTTGTACCTTGCAGATCATCACAAGGGAGCTTCAGAAATAAAGATGATGATGATGATAGTAATAATAATGTAATGATTTGTAGCGCCTTAACATTAGTCAGACAAGAATGTAATGGTGGCTTCATTTAATCAACACAATCCTCTTTTGTTTGACAATAAGCAATTCCTTTTCGCTAATGAAAATATTACAGCAAACAAGCCTGAATGTAAAACCTTAAGTGTACCTTTCTCTTCTTAAGAAGAAATACTTCTTGTTCTTGCAGGGCTTAAATTAGATCAAAAAGTCAAAATCAGGGTGGAACCAGGACTGTTTGAATGGACCAAGTGGGAAGTAAGCAGAGTAATTCCTAACTTCATGACTGCGACAGAGCTGGCAGAGGCATCTTACAAAATAGATACAAGTTACAGGTAATTGCTCCATATCTAGCTGTTAAAGTCTTTTTTTCTTTTCTTTTTTTTTTCCACCCTGAGGTATCTCATCTTCTTATGTCATAAACCACTATGAACATTGCAAAAACTGGGTGATTCTGATCAAATTCAAGCCTGCATGATCTGTTCCCAAATAAGACACGCTGTCAGCTGTCTTGTGACACGAGTCAACCTTGTTTGCTGCTCTGACACAGAGACACACGCGTACCCTTGGCAATGTGCACGTACGGAGCACACTTGTGCACACGCACAAACAGCCCATACTTGTGCACGGGACCAGCCCTGCTTGGGTGTCACCTTCAGATCTGCTGGCTCAGGCCCATGGCTTGTCATGCCCACGCATAGCTGTATTACAGGCATTAGTGTCAGGTACCAGGAGTTTTGGTTTTACCTTTGGCTCACGTGAAACACAGTTTGGAAATGTGAAGAACCACCTGTCGGGTAAGTAATATACTGGTTTTCAGCGATGAAGAAATGTGACTTGAGAAAAGGTGAGCAGGGCCATTGTTGAGGGTCTGCAGGGCAGCAGGAAGAGCTCTGCCCCGCGGCAGAGGGTGAGCCCAGCTGGGGGGTAGCAGGGACCACGGCTCCGCGCCTGAAACATCGCTGGTTTGTGTCATGGAAGCAACAGCTACAAGAGGAAGGGGAAGCGGGGGGCCACCCCCGTGCACCCCGGGGCAGAGCCACGCAGGGTCTGGGCAGAAAGAGGTGAGCCCCAGCTGAGCCAGCTGCCTTTCTGGGTTTTGGGGCAGGCAGGATAACAGCGTTTGGCTAGAATTGATGTTTGTGCCAAATTCGATCGGGGAGGGGTGTTGTTTTGGTTTGAGTTGCTCAAAGATTAATACTGTGCTCAGCAAGGACTTTTTGGGGTCCTTACAACTTGAGGGGGTGATGCCTTTTCTGAGCACTTGCAAACCACAGCAGGGCAGGAAACGATAAGCCTCCAATTCGGTCTAGCTCCTCATCTTGCTCACGAACCAGGCTGCTCTGTGTTCGCAGTGCACAGTCGGATCCAGGAAATTACTCAGCTAATGAAAGCGAACGTCTCTGGGGTTTTCCACACGTACGAGAAAGGGGTAAAGTCAACTTCTCATGTCTTAATGGATTTCTTTCAGCCAAGCAAGCGTCTTCGTTTGAAATTGCGTGAAGGAATAAACTCCTTCATTGTCTTGGATCATAGTGCTTACTGGTGTGTTTTACCACCAACAGGCTGGTTTGCCTGTTTTTTTTGGTACAAAATCACTTGCCTCAAAAGAAAGTGTACAAATGCAGAGCAGTGGGAAGTTCAGAGGGGAAGCTCTGAAGCAATGCTAACTACAGGGTTCAGATCCCTCACGGTTCACTCAGGTCCAGGCAAAAAATAGGGTGGATAGGCTATAAACTTGCATATATGATGCCAGTTTCTTCCCATCACATGCGGGGTTCAAAATCCTCAGGTCCCAGAGGCTGGCTTTACCATATTCCCCCACTGCAAACAACAACCTTCAACTAGATTAAGTCCCTGATCGTTCCCTGTCAGCAGTGGACAACCCAAATTCCCGTTTCCAATGCCACTAAGAGACAACCATGAGTGGTGTTGAAATATTTGCTTTTCTTAAGCGTGAATCCTACTTTAAATAATCTCCACTGTAAGCTACAAGGTTTATTCAAGCATGGTTTTCCCTGCATCTGGTGCTTGATGAGCTATGAGATTTAGCCATACGATTTAATGGAAATTGCTATGGGGGAAGGTAACGCTCCATGCAAGCTGAGGTAGCAGTACGTCAGCCAAGTCAGTAGATAAATCTATATATTTTTTAACCAAGTGCCTTTTCTCTGGTGTAGTCATCCAACAGTGCTAAGAGTGTGTCAGTATTCCTCTAGATTAACACATATTTGTGATTTTGTCATCAGGAATAACTTCCCACTCTCTTCTCTGGTGCCGTCGGAAAGCTATGAAGAATATGTAAGCAGAAGCTCTGCAGTTATAAAACAGATCATCACTGCCTGCCCCAGCAAAGGTAAAGGTTTCAGATCGTTGTATATTCTGTCAGATGCTTTCAGTAACAGGAACTGGCAGGGCTTTGCCAGCAGAAATACATTTGACATGAGTTGTTGGTACTACACAGAGCTTAAGGTAGGCTCTTAGTCCTTGTCCTGGGCTACGCTAAATTAAAATACATGCAATTTATGGGATAGAAATGAAAAGGCAAAATTAAATAGAAGACTGTAGAGTACAAAATTGCAAGAGTATACTCTTTGCTTGGTCTTTCTACATTGGGTTGTATCTCAGCATAAAATATACTTTTCTGGAAAGCTTTTTGTTCTCTTTTCCCAGCAAATGCTTTCTCTCACTAGTTGGCATGCCTACAACACACCAGACTTCTTCTGACCAGCACAATACACCTTGCCACATTATCAAAGAAGTCTGCAAAGCTGAATAGCCCCAAAAGAGCCTGATACCCATCTGCTGATGGGTAACCTGACGGTGCTGCAGCTCCCTTACTACTTTCCTTTGCTTTTTCTGGTGTATCAGGCATCATCCTCATTGTGGGCCATGGCTCTTCCTTGGCATCTTTCACCCGACCTCTGATAGGGCTCCCTGCCAGAGACAGCAATGACTTTGCCCAGGTGGTACGAAAGGTAAGAAGATTTTTATTTTTTTTT